>NW_010265091.1:0-62935 GCF_000690775.1 Eurypyga helias | reverse complement strand
GCTTGGTAGGACCAGGCCTGTGAAGTGACTCAGCTGGTGCCAAAACCTTCCGCTCACCCTATGCATGTTTGGTTTTGTTTGTTCTGGTGCTGTGGAGTGAATGCCCATGGTGTTGGAGAAGATGAAATGTGCTCATCAAGTGCATCTCTGGTGGATCAAAATCTCTCTGGCCATGTGCTGTGGTGAGAGACAGAGCTCTGTCATGGGCACATTGGGGAGATTCACACTGAAACCACCCTCCAGTTCTGGATGGAGAGGCTGATACCAGCTCGTCCTGCTTGTGCCAAACAGATGACACAGGCCCCCTGCCACCTGTGATGTTTGCTTGAACATCCCCTGGGCTCAGTTCCCCCAGGGTCTGGAGGAGCCTTCTCACTGGTGCTGCCCTGGGATGCTGACTCAATGATGCAAAGACTATATGGGGTTTGGTGTACCTCTGTCACCTCTTCCAGAAACGTAAATGACTAAACCCTTAATAAAGAAGAGTGGAATTAACATCACACCACAAATATTGCAGCAAATGTGACTGGCAAAGGAGATAGGAGGTTATTAATTTGAAAGTGTTGTATTACTTGTCAGTCTTAAAAGAGTCTTTCATATGATTGGCATACAGTGGATTGAATTAATACTCCTTCTATGAATGTCTTGATCTTTTGTAACTTCAGATTCCCCAACATTCACTGTTGCTTGTAAAATTACATCATAAATTATCAGTGCGATTGTGTTATTTGATTAAAAGTCTGGCAGACACTTGTTTTAAACCATTTAGGTAATTTAAAAAAAATATAACAATAATAATAATAGTAATAGTAATAATAAGCTGTGATTATGTACTGCTGTAAAAGGAGGGGAAGTGAAAACCTTTTGCTTAGGTTCACAGTACAATATGGGAACAATTACCTTTAGATTTTGCATTTCTTGGAAGAGTATACCTTTAAAAATTTGAAGCCCATGGCCTTGAAGAACATTTTTGCACCCCTTGTGAACATTAAGCCCCTTTTATAGCAGGCTGCTGGCGAGGGCAGGATGGCCGGGTCCCACCCCAGTCTCTTGGGTATCGATGGCGGTTGTCTCGTAATGAGAAAGGCACTGAAACTCAGCACCGATGTCATGGTGGAATCCCTGCTGAGAAAATGACACCAACAGAGAAAAAAGTTCCTCTTTTGGTAAGGTGCCTGAATATAAAGAGACTTATAATTGTATTTCCTTAAAGACTTGGAGAACTAACACTCTTACAACTCTTCACATTGAAAGGAAGTTCTTTTAAATTCTATTAGTTCTCCAGCCTACATTTTTTAGAAAAGTAAGATGTACGGCTTCTGAAGAAAACTAGGAACAATGAGGTGAGCGGTATTTGCATTCACAAGTTATTCTGTGGTGGCACGTTGTCATCTTTTGTTGAAATATCACAACTTTCAAAAGACTCCTTTGAAGCTAAAGAATTATATTTCATCTTGTTTTCTCAAAAGTTACACTGAATACACACTTTGAAATGACAACATGAGATCTGACTGCCCTTTAGCAGTGGTCTGTCACCCAAGGTGCCTATGTTCAAATCAAGGTCATTGTGTTTTCTCTTATCTGCAGATTGTAGTACACATCGGTCTGTGTCCACACCACTGGCATCCCAACATTTGGTATGAAAGACTACAAATATTCCATTTGGAAGATGAACAAGAGTGAACTAATAAGAGCACTAAATTTAAGTACCAATCTCTGCATTGAATAGCTCCACAAGATCATAGTTAAAATCAATGCAGTGCTACATGCCATATAGAATTAATACTCTACAAGACTGAAAAAAAGATGTTTTAAATGTCTGAAGAATGTAGTGCTGAAAGACTTCTGGGATGACAAATCAGTAGGAGGGCATGGTCCCAAAATTTTAAGACAAAATGACCATGGTAGAATTATGAACCAAGAGATTCCTACAGTCTAGAAACAACTTCTTTAGGCAAATTGACAAATAATAAAACAGTGTACAATTGGTCTTAAAATGGGCATTCAGAGTGTATCTGCATTAGGAGTGTGCCCCAGCCACAAATGGACATTCAGCCTGTGGGGCCAGGCTGGGGATAGTCTGAATTAAAGAAATGTGTATGGGATTAACATCAGGATCTCCAGACTACTTGTTCCTCTCTACTGTCTGTAGGTTTTCAGCCTGGTCTGCACTGCAGACTAATGTAGACACAACCAAAAAATATTTGAACCTTTCAGTGAAGAAGCCCAGTGAGCCGCATCGCGTAGCCTAGATTTTAATGTACTCGTTGACTGTCTTACTGCAATCTCATTTTATTAACGGCTGTTTTCCCATTAGCTAAAGAGAGAACAGGACACTTGGGGAAACATGAGGCTTGCTTTATTACTTTGGGAAAAACGCTTTGTAGTTTTTTGAAAGATATATATATATATCGAAGTTGGGGGTTGGTTTTATTACTTTTGGGGTAAATCCTGGACACCTTACACAGGCAAAGCCCCAGTCTGGGGTAGATCTGAGAAGAAACAGTGTCCAAGCCAGCACTTGTGGCAATGACTTTGATGGCTCTCTGGTTATGATGATCAGTAAGCGTACTACTTTCCAAGAACATACCCGAGATGTGGCAGAAACATGTTTTTTTCAGGGCTGACTTGCCCTTAAAGAGGCATAAATTTTGTTCTAAGTGCTATTCCATTAAGAAGAGCTGCAACTGATGCTCTGACTTTACCTTAATTTGCAGTCTGGAATTTGAAAAAATAGATTGTTCAGCCATTAGGAAACTACACATCAATTAGGAGACCTGAATCTGATGCCTTGCCAGCTTTCCAGATTTCATATATGACCCTGAATTATCACAGGGCCAAATCTGTAAATGGGTGCATTACCCCCAGTTGAAGTTCCTCCCACTTTGCGTGGCCTATCTAAGCATTGGCTTCTGGCCTACACAAAACATCTCTGTCTCACAGAAAGAAAGATTTATCCTACCTGTTTTTTCCAGGCAAGGAAAAATAATCTGCCTTTTGCAAGCACAGATCATTTTTGCTCAGCTACTGAGGGAGCCTGGCCCACTGGGCCTAGGATGTCTTTCTCAGCCCGAGGTACCTCGAGTGAAGGCCCTGCTTTAATGCTGCTAGGTTTCTCTAGTCCTCCTTTGCCCATGGAGAGAGCATCTGTGTTGCAGACTTTTGTGGTTGGGAGGACCACTGGGATGCCAAACATTTCATTGCCCAGATCCCAAGGGAATGTGGCCCTTCTGTCCCAGCTGGGAAAACCTTCATCTCTCTGTGTGTCAGTTCCATATTTGCAGTGAGGAGATGATGGTGCTATCCCATCCTATAGGGATTTGGCAAACAGAAATCCATGAGTATAGTCTTTGGCATTAGCAGAAAGACTGTGATGATTGGGATCATATAAATATCCAGATAGATCTCTCAGGGAAACAGCTGTTAAAGATATTGGGAAGGATTTAATTCCCTTCTGAGCAATTAAAATGAGAAAAGGCCGTGGTTTTAACTTACAAAGTAAGTAAAAGAAAGTAAAACTGAACTGTATTAGATTTTATTCTGCTTAAATGAGAAAATCTACAGATTTTGTAATTAGGTAGTAGAATTCTCTGATACATTCAGTTGCTTTTACTACCCAGTGGTTTACAAAATAGGAGTCATCTCTGAGACCTATCATAATGGGTTTAAATAAACCCGGTGCCAATTAATATGAATGGAAAAGATTGTACCCAAACAATCACAAGCCTGGAACAGTGGGACTGTTAATGCTGTCATTTGTGGAGAAACTGGTGCTGAAATATCCGCAGCAGAACTTGCTCAAAATTTAAAGAGGAATTACATAGCTCACTAGTGCCCCTGTCTCTAAAGTTCAGCTGGTTGGGAGAAACTGGGTAGAAAACTTATTGCAGTGGATATTAGAAATTATGATCATTTATAAATCAGCAGAACAGAAGGTACAAATATTATGACTTGTGATCGCAGCCTGCGTTATTCCATTTCCACTCTCCTAAGCTCTTCTACACAGTATCATGAGTCTGACTCAGGTGAGTGGACACGCTTGCTGTGCTGAGACACTCTGAAATCTTGTGACACCTCTTTTTCCCCCATGGCTTAGGAAACGGGGCAACTCTAGTGCCCAGGACCTCAGCTCAGTCACTGCACGCATTTTCCCTTGGTGGCAAAGCCTCAGGTGAGCAGAGAAGTCCCGGCAATGGTTACTTGTGGTTTGTGCAAGGTCCCAGCCCATGCTGCCTCTGTGGCAGTGAACGCCATGGAGCAGAGACAGCACCAGCTGCTGGGGCTTTCTCTGAGTTCTGTTTATCTGGGCTTCGAAAAGTGTGTTTCTTAATGTGCCTCTGTTCCTTTTCTCTTATTTCTATACACTTCACTCTGAAGACTACTAGCTTGCATTTATTAGAATTGAATTTTTGTTTTGCATAATCAATATTTGCTATAATACCAGCATTGTGCTGGTATTGAACAAAACTTGATTCCATCACTGCCTATTTTCTTGACCTATAGAAAACTACAGTGTGTGGCTAGCACTCATTAAACCCTATCTGAAAGCAGTTTATCTTGCTGCTTGCTTCAGTCCTAAGCTTAATGAGAGGGCAGGAGGACAGAGTCTGAAGAGAACAAAGGACTAGAGAGGGCCATTTTCAGGCACTGTGGAAAAAAAGAGAATGCCATGTCCTACCATGGGTGCTGAGTCCAGACAGTACATAGGGTTGACTATTTACATACCTGGATGATGCTATACACTGTTACAGAGGTACTGTACCTTTCTCTAAGGCCTCACAGCCAACAAACCTTATATCAAGCCAACCCTTTCACAATATTTCAGTTACAGGTATTTCCAACTCCTTTACAAAACTACAGCTCTTTTTCATCTCAACAGCACACCTCTTGACAAATGCTATTTTGCCCTTATTTTCCAGCTAGAAATTATTTTACTGGTCTGTCACTAAGCAAAGTACTCCTCATTGCCTATCTCTACTGGTTTCATCTTCTCTATCACTTCACACATAACCTACTCATCTTGGTATTTGAGGTTTTTCTTATCTATTCCCTTCTGTGCATTAGCTGTATGTAGCATTTCCTCCTATAAAGTCAGTTCTGAGGGCTGACTAGACTAGTAGCCTTCATCGCTTAGTTGCTCTGTTTCTAACAGGCGTCTTCAAGGTTTTCCTCAGCTACTTGCACTCCTGGCAGGACCTCTGTAAACTGCAAAATTAAGCCAACAGGATCCCTACACAGATCCAGACAGTGAGCTGCTGAGGCTGAGAAGGTGGCCGGCAGTGCTGGCCAGCAATGTGTTGGTGTTTCCTTGCCTGTGCATGTGAATCCACTGTCCCTTCTTTCTCACTGTGCTGGTTTTGACTGGGATGGAGTTGATTTCCTTCACAGTAGCTGGTTTGAGGGTGTGTTTTGGATTTATGTTGAAAACAGTGTTGATTACACAGGGATGTTTTAGTTCCTGCCGAGCAGTGCTGACATAGAGTCAAGGTCTTTTCTGCTCTTCACACCACCCCACCAGCGAGTAGGCTGAGGGTGCACAAGAAGTTGGGGGGGAGAGAGCCAGGACAGCCAACTGACCAAAGGGATATTCCATACCATATGGCGTCATGCTCAGCATATAAACCTGGGGGAAAGAAAGGAATGGGGGGACGTTCAGAGTGATGGTATTTGTCTTCCCAAGTAACTGTTACTTATGACGGAGCCCTGCTTTCCTGGAGATGACTGAACACCTGCCTGCCGATGGGAAGTGGAGAATGAATTCCTTGTTTTGCTTTGCTTGTGAGTGTGGCTTTTGCATTCCCTATTAAACTGTCTTTATCTCAACCCACGATTTTTTTCACTTTTACACTTCTGATCTCTGCCCCATCCCACTCGAGGAGAGTGAGCAAGCAGCTGTGAGGTGCTTAGTTGCCGGCTGGGGTTACACCGCGATACTAAATGATTTGCTGGCTCTTGCCGACTTGCTTAGACAACTTGCTCTCTGGTTCATACTGGTGGCAGGCCTGCTATGCTGGGGCTGGAGAATATATTGGGATGAGTATAGGTGGGAAAATCATGTCAGAGAGAATAATCAGCCTGTACTATAGTTACAGTCCCGGCACAGCTGGCTGCATGTTGCACAAGGATCTGAAAGAATACTTTGATGTTAGGTGTGGGAAGCAGGTTTAGTAACTTCAGCTCTTTCACTCTTGAAAAAGTTGTCTGAGTGCATTTTATCTGTTTACTTTAAAAATCTCCTTTCCCTCGGGTAGCGTGCACAATTCCTTCCATTAACAAACAGGAACTTCCCATGAATCCATGGTATTTAACAGCAGAACAGGTGGGAGGACTTAGTCACCCATTTGAATGGTGTCATCCACTGCACAAGCTGGAACATACAGTTGCACAAATACCAGCTGACATTTCACATAAGTAGGGTGATTGAAGGCAGGACAAGTTTTCTGGACTCCGAAATCAGGCAAATCATGTTTCCAGAAGACACCCTGTTCTGCCAGCAACTGTCTCCTCAGAGATTTTGCAGCATACGAAGTGTGTTCCTCTTAGGAAAACAATGTGGAAGCAGCGGTCCCAAGAGCAGGGCATGAAATAAAGATCAACCTATGTACCCTGCGCTTTGCCAACCTCTTATTTCCATGTGTGTGATGACTGTTTCCACGGGAGGAGGTGTTCAAGGAGATCCCTCCTCGAGGGACCCCCCCTGGGCGGGGGGTCCAGGACACGCTCCTGTTTTGTTGGGGGCGAGCTTTAATGAGGAAGCAGCTGGGAAATCTGCACCTTCTGTACCCAGAGGAAGGCTGGATGTGGCCCTGATGAGGGGAAGACAGATGCTCTGGACAGTCAGCAACCCCAGTGGTTCATTAACAGCAATCACTGCAGCAGAACTCCAGTGATCCCATCGCCCCGCAGTTCTGTAAGGGTGAACGTGCCTCATGCCCGAGCGACTAGCAGCGAGTAGTTATGTCACGCCACTATTTCCAAAGCCTCCTGAGGCACCCTTCACACACGTCCTGTTTCCTCCAGCCCCCTGATGAAGTGGCAGAAACCAAAATCTGATTTAAAGCTTCCGTTGGCTTGCCTTAACAGGCCAGGGGTTGATGCGAGCTCGCACGCCACGCTGCTCATTGCATTTGACAGTCCAGACTTGCACTTCCAGGACAAGAAGGACCATGTCCTGCAGCCACTCTCCTGATTTCACTCTGCTTAATAATATCTGTCTCTGTCTGGGAAGCTGCTTTTTTTTTTTTTTTTTTGCGTGGAAAAGTTAGGAAGCACTTTGAACAGCATTATTTTCCCAGATACTATATTCATTATTTTCTCATCAATGTAATAGGCAGAGTCTCCTGTGACATGACAGGAGCATTAACAGAGCTTACAGCTGAACAATCTCCTTTTACGAGAATAGACCCTTTATCACTGTCTCCTACCCCCTTCTAAGATATTCTGTGGTTTTGACAGAAACTCAGTTTCTGAAATCTTAAGAAACCATATTAAATACCACTGTTGTGTTTTCTTTTCATTGTGCATTTGGCTTCCTTCTTCTTATTCTGAAAAGAGAAGCCCTGATTCTGATCTGTGTAACATCAACAGCAAAGGGAGCAGCAGAGCATCTGGGAGAGCCTTTCACAGGGTTTTCCCTGTATTCTTCCCTCCTCCTCCTGCTTGAGATTATCCAGGTGCTTTTCTATTTGCCATCGAATAAACAACCCTTGTGAAACTTAAAATCTGCTCTAAAAGAAAGGGCCTTTGGGTTAAATTGAAGCATTAAATATCTACCACAGCTCTTCTTAAGTTCACTCAGAGTGGATTGTATAGATCTAAAGATAAAATTCCTTTTTCAACCTATATATATTTGAGACAGCACCAAAATGCATTCTACAAGGGAAAAAAAAAAGATGGGGGTTTTCATGTTACAATCAATCTTGGGGGGCATTAGCTGAGAAATCTGCCGTTGTGCTCTACATATAGGTGCTATTGTATTAAAAAAGATGTCGCCACACATACAGCATGCCTTGTAGCTTGATGCAAAAGAAAATGGCAGGGGGTTTGCAACTCGATGATCTTTAAGGTCCCTTCCAAACCAAACCATACCATTCTGTGATTCATTCTAAAAGTCAAGCAGATGCTGTATATAATAATTCCAGTAATTTTAAATCTTGTGACATGTCCAGGTATCTGTAATTTTTTACCTCTGCGATTTTTTCTTGTAACTAAGTCTGTTCAAAATACAGTAAAAGACAAGACTGAAATGTCTGAAAGAAGGAAAAATCTCCCGCTCAACTTCCCTCACTCCCACTTCTCCCAGTTGCCACTTGCATTTCAAAATCAAAACCTTCCTCTACTTCAGATCCCGAAGCTGGAGGTGCTAAATTTTCCACACTTTGATTCATATTCTTCTGTTTTAAGAAGAAGAAGGAAAAAAAAGTATTCCATGTTCTTGGTGGAGAGGTACAGAGTGGATATTATCTAAACTTCCAGTGAATCACAGCTGACAGTGTTGCTATTTCTAGGCCAGAGAATCACTCTTTGAACAAAATGCAATCGCTGTGTCTTTTCAACCTGTGCTTCAGCAGAGTGAAACAGCAGGATTCCTGTACTGTATAATAACTGTCAGAAACAATTTCTGCTCTGTAAGTGAGGTGAAGCAAAATGTCAAAATATTTGAATACATTTCATTGAGGATATCTTCTTTTAAATTAGTGAAGGCTAGAGGAAGAGAATCCTATTCTCTCACATAATAAATATGCATGGAACAGTGGGGCCAAGTGAATTCTAATAAAGCTGGGTCCTTACTTGTTAATGTGTTAGAGAACCACAACAATAAAACACAATAATTATTAGTTAAAGAAATGCCAGCACTGGACTTTTACCACACTCCTGAACATATAAATCGCAATAAATTTAGGCTGTCTGAAGGCACTGCATTAATTACCATATTTATAAAATGCCTTGGGTAGAGGGGACCAATCACAGCGACGGAGAAGGATCCCAACCAGGGCGTATATATCTCGTTATTAGTACAACTGCATTGCTTGGAAATCAGAAGAAGAGTAAGGAAAGTTTACTAGCAGCAGTTTGTAATTTTATAGGGTTTTCCATTCCTGCAAACCCCAAAGCTCCTTATGAAGAAAATGCTCAAGACTTTGCAAATACCTGGACTCAAGATACTTTCAATAATATTATCTTGAATTTGCAAACAATTCTCTCATGGTCCTGCTTAGTGCTTAGTGCAAACATGGGCTGGAGAAGGCTGCACGGGTTAATAAGTTTTGTGCCCAGTCATAAGCAGCCATGCAACAGATTTGCATCCAAGAGGACGGCTGAACGGATTGCCTAACTCATGTGCTTCAAGAGCTGCCGGTCACAAAACCTTTTCAGACAATTTAACACCAGATCCAAGAAAGCTTCAAAGAGCCACAAGAAGGGAGCAGCGACGGTGAAAGACCCTGCCTGTATCCCAAGTCCTGCAACAGGGAGGGAATTAGATGGAAGCATCTCAGCAATCCTAAGACCTGGATCACACTCACCATAGACAAGTTGTCTTCCTAGACTCCCTGCCAATCTGACCTGGTGCACCAAAGCACTAGGATCATGGATGAATCCAGTGCAACCTTGCCTCCGTAGCTATAGCCAGTCCAAGATAATCCAGAGTAAAGTAGAAAAAAGCCAGCCACAAGCCAAACTGTACATTGAGAAAAGGAAAAAACTATCTCCAGCTCCTGCGGGTCAGCTGTGGAATCCCAGACATCACACTGATGTTAAGTAAGGGAAAGTCCAGGGAAATATATATATGTTCTGGTATAATCCTAGCAAGAGGAATATGAATG
Source organism: Eurypyga helias (assembly GCF_000690775.1). Taxonomy (NCBI): domain Eukaryota; kingdom Metazoa; phylum Chordata; class Aves; order Eurypygiformes; family Eurypygidae; genus Eurypyga; species Eurypyga helias. Next base: position 53,111 of record NW_010265091.1, on the reverse strand, counting down.
CCCATAAAAAACTTCCCTTCAGTTCCCTGAACGAGTGTTTTTGCTGACTCTATTGGAATGCTGAAATGGCTCCATCACTAAGGTGAGGAGCAGAAATATTGAGCGCAGTTTATAATGAGATAGACACACGTGCACACACTCACATACAATGGTAGGAATTCTCCGTGTCAGTGAAAGTGTGACTGGCCCCAAATTGATTTAGGATTCATTAGCTCACAGAACTCATTATGTCATATTATGAGATAAGAGCTCAGTCCTACTTATTGTTTTAGTGGCATAAAAGCATTGTTTTTTCAGTTGATGCTAAAACATTCTCTTCTGATAAAGCCCTTCTATAATTATTTTTTAACTTATTTCTTTTAGAAAGGTATTAATCTGAGTGTCTGATACCAATGGACTGCTATCTAAAACACTGATCTTTCCATAAATTCTTACTCTGGTTGGCATTTTACCCTTTGCCTATTTAGGACCCCTAAAAATCTCTCAGAAGGTGATCAGACCCCACTAATGAAGAGGTTAATTCAAATTACCATACTGTTCTGCAATGGAAAACAGAAATCTTCTTGTTAAAAAGAATACATTTATGGAAAGACAAAAAATAACAAGGTTGTGTTGTTTTCTGCTGAAACTGGTATCAGTCAATAGCCTTGTTTTGAAATGTTGATCAAATTGGTTACATTCCCAACCTCTGCTAGTGAAGGGGATTAAATCTAGGAAGTATCAATCTAGATGCCCAGCAACTGGAAGGCATTTTGACAGCAGCCCAGCGCATAATAACAGATTACAGCATATTGCCTGTGCTGAACACACTCCCAGTTACACCAGTTCTACCAAAAAGCATTACTGTTGATACATTTTGGGGTTTTTTTGCATCTATCCAATGCATTTCCTCCCTAGACAAAAAGAGAATCATGATTACACTCACTGTTTACACTCTTAAGGGGCACGGGCAATTTTATTTTGAAGGCAAGTGATAGCAAATAAATATTGTTTTCTTCTAGATAAAACCTTCCTCATTTGTGAGGATTCTGCTTGTTGATGTGATTGCTGGGCTGTATTATTTAAAATAATGTAGCTGGAGATTACAGGTTTCTTTAGTAATACTGGGATGAAATTACAAACCATTTCATCAGTGTTCAGAGGAAGATAATGGCAACCCTTGGTAATGTACAGTGGTCTGCCAAAATTGCTGAAAAGGAAGAGGAAATTTCATCTAATCCACAGAAACTGAGTGTGGGGAATATCAGGCTTGCTGGAAAACGCTTGTTTCAGTTCTGGTGTGTGGCAGGTAGCTATTCAAGATGAAAAATATCTCTCAGTTTATCTAACCATAACAAATGTAGGATTGGCCTCAATTGCATGTTTCCAACTATTTTGAGTAAATTCAATAATCATCATCACCTTATTTCCCTCATCGTTTCTTTCTGTTCACTGCTCAGCCTAATCTCCCTCTTCTTGTTTTCTCACCCTGGGGATCAAGGGTTTGTCACTAATATGGTTTAATACCTCCTTCATTACCCATTTTTGATTCTCTTCTCCATCCCATTAAAACTCTGACTAATTAAAACCTCTTCTGTATACAGCATTCCTTGTTATTGAATTCTTGTAATTGCTCCTTGCTTTCACTGTACAGAGCTCGTAGCTGCACATGCACCCTGCTCACACACAGGGTGAAAAGGCTAGTAAAAATTTTAATTTGCAAAAATTTGTACTTAATTAATTTCTCCTGTTATTTGAAGATTACACGGGTGTTGGTGATTTTCCTCTTACTTTCCTTCCTGGTCAATAGCAATGAAAAACTTCAAATAAAAAGTTTGGCTTTCACTTAACTTTTTAATGAGTTTCAGACAAACATACACAAAGGTAACACTTTGCTTTTGGAAGAACGAATATGGCGTGTATCCAAATGGCTTAAACAAATTGAATGGCATATGTTTTAAGTGTATGAAAGAATGTGCTCCTTGATAAGCATTGGGGAGCACTTTGCAGTTCAGACGTCGGTACTTTTTGCTGTTATTGTGGCACCAAAGAATAGGCAGTTTTACCATAAGCCTTCCAAAATCCTAAAATGTTTTGATCTTTATTTATTTAAAAATGCTGATGGGATTCTGTTTGCCTTTTAAAAAAAAACCCAACCAACCAAACAAAAAACCACAAACAAACAAAAAAACCCAAACCTCCACCAAACAAAACAAGGAAATCAACCATACAAATGTTTGGAAGGGTAAATAATTTGACAGTCATAACCCCCCCTTATGCTTTTACAAGAAAAAAAGTATTGCAGACTTAAATATGGGCGTACCATACACATTGGAATAAAGGTGATTTTGAACAAATAAATGAAGGAGAAGGTACCGTAGAACTGCCTTTGTTGTAGGCTCATAGACCCTAAGTCCATCTTGGAAGCCAAAGGAAGAGAGAATGAATAAAATTGATCCTATCACAATTCAAATTTCCTGGCTGATATGGTGAAAAAAGGTTTGGATCAAATCTATTGAAGCAGGTTATCTGGTTCTGATCAATGATCTTTCATATTACGGTAACAATTGAGCATCAAAATTCCTGTAAATATTTCTTGGGCAGTTGCCAGTAATTATCTGTGTAAACTACCAGCAAATAGTTTTAAAATAATTTAAATCATGAAATCAGGTGCCTTCTCTATGTTTCTCATTCATGCTAATCTTTTATCTGTTATTCTTTCCTACCGCTGTGTTTCCTTCATCACTTTTCCTTCAATCTTTATCTGCCACGTTTGGTTTTGAATGCCACTGATTCCTCAGGTCTGTGGTCTCTGTAGGGCTTTGCATTTAAGCGACAAAGGGAGTGCAGGGCATGGAAATGGGGCTGTAGTTACTGGATTTATAAACTAATTGAGAAACAAGTCATATTGTTTCTTGGAAAAAGACTGGGATGAATAGCAACAAGTGGCAAAGTGAGGACTTTGTTTTTGGAGAAGATAATATTTTGCCTGCTGGGGACAGCAAAATCGTAAGGTGGCTGTGTGATAAGGGGCAGCTGAGCTTGCTTTCACTACTGTCTCAGGTTCCTCGTTCAGCACACACACGAGGGCTGTGCGTTGAGAACACACGTGCGTGAAGGGCTGTGAAGGTAGTAGCCCAGGAATGATCATGGCGAGAACTGTCAGAGGACAGTAAACATATGCCAGAAGTTGTGTGAGGTCCCCAGTAGTTTTTAAACTTCCTTATGGAATTATCCCATGCCTTTGTGCATTTTCTTTGAGGTCAGCAGAACAAATCACAACTCACTATTTTCTCATTTCCACAAAGAATCATGTTTTGTTTTGGTTTGGTTTGGTTTTTTACTTAAATCTTTCAAATAATCAGAATACTTTAGTGTTTTGCAGTATGACCCAAAAAACTGCTCTAGAGATAGATTACGTACTTAAGTGTTTTGGTTAGTGATAGGATTCTACAACCACTTGTTTCCTGTATTCCAGTATACGGTCACGTAAAGGCTACTAGAAAGGGCAGAAAGCAACAACCAGCTTCCTGAAAACTCCTGAGTTACAAAATCTGTTTTGCCATGGGAATGCCAGATTTCTGGTGAGTCATATTTGTCATACATGTCATGTATCCAGTGAGTCAGTAAAGTGCCGTATTTCCAGGGAGTGTGCTCCCTTACAGGAGACCTGGGGCTTGCACTGATTCTCCAGAAACACAAGCAAACCCTTTCCATAACTTCAGCCATAAGAGGGGCCCAAAGCTGAGACAGGTACAAGCGTGAATCTTGTCACTTGTGTTAAGTTTTAACTCATTGAGATGCAAAAGACAACAGAGAAGGCAAACAAATTCCTCCTTCTAGATGGAGGATTTTCCCTCATACAGATATACAAAGAATCCCAACGAAAAATCTATAAACTGCACAAAGACATATTTCCCTAATTCTGAGGCACATTCAACCTGGAAAAAAAAATATTGCTGATGAAAAATGATCCATAATACAGACATTCTGAAGAACAGAAGAAATAGAAAGAATTGATACCTGAACAGAACCATCAGGAATGGCAAAAGGGAAATTAGCTAGGAAATTGAGAATAAAAATGTCTATAGAATCTGAAACTGAATATATAGCAGAGCAGCACCTGAAGTAAAAAGAAAGTCTCAGACCCTCTCACAAGGATTTTGGTACAGACATAATTCAGGAAAGAATGAATTAATTTAAGACACTTCCTTAATCATAAGATTCTGTCTTACAGGAGAAACGAGACCTACAAAAATAATTAGGGGCATGGAGAGAATTAATTTACAAGGAGAAAGATAACTAGTTATCTTTGGTAGGTGATGATTAAGAGTAGGAGAGGGATGCATAATAAGAATTTACAAATATTAGAGGCATAAATATACAAAAAGCAGATTATGAATATGCAGTGAAGTATTTTTAAACCCAAGGACCAATGTTTGGGCTGTAGGTGACTTATTTGCTAAGGGAAAAGAACACATGATATAAAACCTTTTCTAGGTAGGTTACTGGTTCAAATCTGTCCCTGGCATGACATGACTTTATAATCCAAGACTGTTTAAGAGTCTGCTTGAAATAGATTTACTCCTGTTTCAAGAGAAAGAGTCTTCACTGAAAAGGCTGAAGCCTGGGCCAGCACTGCTGCTTGTCTCAATAGAGCAACAAATAGCATACCCAGCCCCTTCGCAGTGCTGTGAAAGTGGGGATTATCGGTGTGGGAAGCTGAGGGAACCTTTTACCATCGCCGTGCACTTGTACCTTCACTGGGTGCAAGGTATTTTGTCCCTTAGGAGTGCCAGGATCTTATTTGTGATACAGTGTGCAGGTAATTACTAAACAGAATGTGATTTTATGGATCCAGATTGCTGTAAAAATTGCACACATATTAAAGCCAATGGGAAAGGCTTTCAGGAACAGATTTTCATTTATTGCATTGACGTATAGAGTTATGGACATGAAATTTCAGACAGATGAAAAAATTTGTTACGTTCCTCTCTAATATACCCCTGAAATCTAAGCATAAGAGGAGTTTTGCGTTCCGCACTGACACCCAGCCCAGCATTAGGATTTATCAAAAGCATCGCTGCTTAAGGACCAATTCATCTGCTGCATTGGCCAACAGCAGCCTGACAAAGAAGCACTGCGAGCTGGTACCCTCCTCACTTGCCTTGCTAGCCACAAAACAAGAAGTCTTCAAATCTACTCTGCTCTAACCTGGTTTGTTGTGTAATCACAACTGAATTGCATGTAGAGCCAGCTTATGTGGACATCCAGAAGAAAGGCTAAGGAAAAAATAAACCAATAATAAACAGCACTAGCAGGTAGTCTGGATGCTTCCAGCAACATCTGTAAGCCAATTAACATGCCCGTTCACAGCAGACTGGTAAACGCTCCCTGTAGCAGAAATAAAAGCTGTTTTTTTAAGCTATGTCATCTTTGACAAAGAAAATCTGCTGTGTACACCTATGTTAATCCAGGTGACATGAAATGTCTTTCTCAGAAATGTTGCACGTCAATTTTATTTAGAGGCGGGAGAACAAATAAATAATTTGATAAATCTGAGAGAGGTTTGTAGCTTTTCCTTCTATTGCACTGGAACATGTATGTCATTAGTACACCTTTGAGGAGGCATTGTTTCACTCTGAAAGGTTACTGAAACTTAGAGTTTCAAAGAAAACAGATTTGATGATAATTAAATGCGTTCCAAGTAGTAATAAGATTATCCTCACCAAGAAATATAGCGGTACACTTAATTTCCCAGTTTCCAGGTTCTTTTCCAAATTGTACCATGCGTGTTTCTTTTAAGCAGAATTCTCCACTGGTTTGGGTTTTATTGTCTTTAATCAAGGAAATCCATGCCTCTATCAATTAAGACCTGAAGAATTAACACTTATTCTCATAGAAGTATATATTTCAATTTAATCTACAATGCATACTTTGATTACATAAGGCAATCTGCTCCCCTCATCTTTTGCCCCTCTCCTGCTCCCTCATCCTCCCATCTGAGTAATATGGTTCAGAGCAGAAAAGGTTAGGATTTCAATACCTGTGTGAACAAAGTCTGTTTTTAAACTGTGATACAAGGTCTGCTTCCTTCATGATTTGAAAAATCAGAATAGATTTTTTAATGTCTCCTCCTTCACCACAGTTAGCTCTTCTCAGTATGAAATAATCTAACCATGTTTGACTTTCCTTTATAATTGATAACAAAAGCTTCTTAAAGGGAAGATGGAAGAATGCGGGTATTCTTAACTACTATTGGTCCTCTAAGCATAGATTTTCTGGAATTTCCCCTAAGATGTCACAACTTTTTCAACTTTTTCTTTTTTTTTTTTTTTTTTTTTAAGCTTTCCAAGAATGGTGGAGTTCAGGGAATGGGAAGAGATGTCCTCTATCCTACCTGTAAATGAGTGCCTGTACCTGCTGGTCATGTAGGTTGAAGTGAAGCTGCTTCACTTCATTTTCAGATCAGTCATGATGGTTAGGAGACTCTCTTTTGTTGCCAAATGCATTCTAGGATCTGTTTGACTAGTTATTTTTCCACTGCAGAGTTGGTAGTGAGTATGCACAGATGATATAAAATGGCATAGCTGCCCTGAATTGAAAAGAAGTTGCTTTACACCAGCTGAAGGTTTACTGAAGAACAGATTCTCTACTGGTTTGGAGGAGGCTGGGTGGCCGATAACAACCAGAAAATGAAATGGTCTTTACCCATTTTGCTCTCCATTTTATCAGCATAATAATGCTTGTACTATTCAAGTCTTCTCTTTCAGTCCTTTGCTGTCAATACATTTCAAATCCAGCATCTAACAGTACAAGCCAATTAAATCCCAAATTTCACTTGTCAGAGCATTCCCTCTATGTGTCTGCCATGTTCTGGAGCCAAGTTCTCCAGTTTCTTGGGTTTAGTCCAAGAGGAAACATTAACAATAAATACCTACAAAGATCTGTATGCTGGGAATTAAAACAATATCTATTAAAGCCACTCCATAAAAATGATCTTGAAACACATGATGTGAAAACTAAATAAAACCTGTAAGAATATTAAAGCTCCAAAGAAATAAATGCAATGACTGCTTAAGAAAACTGAAAATGAGATGCCCAGTGTTTTAAACTGTTCGGATTTTTGGCAACTTGCACAGTAAGTAAGTGCTTTAAATCAGAGAAATTCCAAACAACTTTCAATTGCCTTTAAGCATATTTTGGACTCGGTTCTTGGTGTGGACAAATGTCACGGAGGAGAAGAAATCTGGCTCAGAACTATGAAGTATGAGTATTGAAAAAACTTTAATTATGCACAATATGTGACTTTCCATTATATTTTTAACAACATTTCAAGGTTGAATACATAATTCATGGCATTTTGGATATCTTGAGAAAAAGTACAGTGTTGTAAAATTTCTGGATCAGCATCTCTTGGCTTGGGAACGAACCCATACCTCTGAAACTTTTTCAGTTCTCTTAAGACTGTACTGAATGTAAAAACTCCAATGCTATCATCCAAAGCCCACTGGGAAAAGGACACCAAAATTCCCCTTCTTATAGAATGTGCTGTGAATCTTCCTGCGTTGTGTAAGGGAAAGCATTTATTCTTTCTGTGGAAGCAGCTATTTAGAAATATAAAGCAACAACGCAGCATCCATTTCAGTGATTTCCTCCTTCAGAAAGAAGCAATCACCTCCTTGCAGAAGGGACCACACTCTTCCAGAGGGTTCATTTGTTATTGTTACTGTGTTTTCCATCACAGCAGCAGTCGCAATGAAAGATGGGGTGGCAGGCATCACAGCTGGCAGGCACCTTTGGTTTGGCATCACACCAAGCCCTGCTTTTAAGGTGAGGTGTGGGCAACTGCTGCCTTGTTTGCCTCCGGAAGCCAAGGGCTTGCATGTGGTTTGCGTGGTGCTCACGGTGGTCGTACCTCCATCAGAGGCACAGGTCATCTAGAAGGATAAAAACCTCAGTGCTAGTAAATTCCTGTGGGATTTTTTTTTTTTCCCCTTGGGTGGTTTGAATCTGTTTATTTTTTGCTGTCGGAAATGAAAACCAAGATGTATAATTGTACACAGCTCCCAGTCTCCGCGGTGCTGAGGTCAACCCAAGCTAAAACACGAGCCGCCTCTCCAGGCTCACCCAGCCAACAATCATTCCGAAGCCAACCGAAAACGGAGTCCCACGCAAACACTTGAGCTGCAATCTCTTTCATTCGTGCTGAAAGGCTTTCAGCGTGTTGTCAGCCGGCGCCTCCCAGTCCTGCCAGCGCCAGGCAGGTCGGCCATCGCGCCAGGGCACCTCACTCCCAGCCTCCAAAAGCATAGCATCCCCGCGATGGGAGCACCCACCGCCCGCCTCCCCACAGGGGCCGCCGGGGTTGCTCTTCATCACCGTCTGCTCGACAGTTGTCTGTCGACTGGAGGTGCTCAGGGAGGCCCTTCAGCACGAGACCCGGCCACGGGATGAAAGCCGCACAGTAAATAATAGTTGTTATTCTCAATCCTCTACACACAGGGTTTAAGGCAGAAAAGAAAAGAAGAAAGGGAGAGCGAGTGCTGTGAGAATAAGCAGTGTACTGCGTACTTAAGACTTTAAAAAAAAATGCTGCTAGAAATGAAAAGAAGGACTAGGTAATGTCCTTACCCTCAGAAATGAAATATTCCTTTAATAACTATTTTCCTCTGCTACTCTTACAGCAGTTTCAGATCCTTTCTGGTCTTGCTGTTTTTAATATATATAGCCAGTGGACTAAGATGAAACGTGGCCAGTTGATTCCACCCAAAGACTGTTCCTTCCTCCATATAATCCCAGAACAAGGTCAGGATCTCAGAGGACTTCTGGGCTACCATGTCCCTCCCTTGGTGCTCCCTCTTCTCCCCTGCAGACCCATTTCTGCTGAGCAACGTTATAAACATCCACCCCAGAGGTTCTTTAATCCAGACCTTAAGGGCAACTGAACGTCCAGGATCTACAGTTCCTCACAACATGCCTTATTTCCCGCTTGTATCATGATGATAAGTAGCTGCAACATCCTCCAGGATGTAGTCCTTCACATTGTCCCCTTGCAGAGGTGGTCACCAAGAGAACAAGCCTGTCTGGGACAAGAAGGAGATTGCCCGTACCAAGGTGGCTTGTGTGACTCTCTTCTAAATAACCTTCTATCATAAGTACTATTACTGCCAGGGAGTGCCAAATTAAGAGCAATGTGAAATCTTTGCAAATGGTGACTAAATGATGGAGACAATAACAATGTAAATAACTTGGTAATTTAAATAGCTGGTTTATAAATAAACCAGACTCAATATATATTCCTGCTTGTCTCTAAAGAAATTAGACCAGTAAATTCCTGTGAATCACAATAAGGAACATATTTTGTGCATTTAAAATAAATCTCAAAGCTGCATGATGAAGTACTTTTAATTATTGTAGAGTGGTACAGGCAGCAGCTTTATATATTATATCTCTCCAATCAATAACAAAAGAAGTGCTTTGCAGGAACTGATGCTGTACTTTTGCAAGAAAATAAGTTGTACTTCAAAAGAAGAAAGTCAAATGTTAACCTTAATTTGTTCTTGCTAGTAATTTTATTTGACGTGTATCTTAAAATTCAGTTGGTTACTTCATGAAGGATCACGATGGTTAGAAGAATGTAGTGTACCTTAAACTGGGTAAAAGTTTGGTGGGTTTTGCATTTTAGCTGCAGTTGATAAGGAAAAAAAATGCAGAAATATTTTTCTTTTACTTTATAAGCAACATATATGAAAACAGAGATAATTTTTCTAAACATTCCTTTTATTAAAAAAAAAAATGAAAGGGACTCTGCAAGGTGGGAACTTGAGAACAGTATTTTATTTTAAAAGAAATGAAAAAATGCTCACAGTAGGCAAAATCCCCAAACAGAGCCTGTAGCCCGTCGCATTCAGCGGGTAGCCTGCATTGTTAGCATAATAGTCAAACTCCAACAGTGACACTTGAAGCAAAACTTTATGCATTTTTAAAGAAAGCTAAAAAAAACCCCCAAAACCCTGAATTTGATTCTCGTGTTCTTGTTTTCAGACATGCCACTGGAAAAATAAGCCAATATATAGTCCTAGTAACTAATGTTAGCAGCCCAGACTTTGAACAAGTCTGTTCAGCATGGACACTTGAGAGATATTGGTCTCATCCAAGGTCACTGGAGATCCGTTTTTCAGAAAACCCACCTGGCTTACAGGTGGCTTCACATTTAGATAACCACCTCTGACCTTCTGCAGCCCTTGGGGATCATTCTTTAGCTTCACAGGCATTCCTAAAACAAGTTACATGCTCCTCCTTACCTAAGAAAGTGGTGATTATGCTACTGGAAAGGAATAGCATCCTCTGCAAATACTGAGATACTCACAGGAGCGCCTAGTTAACGTTACCACTGACCATGCTCAGGGGAACTGGACACGGGGCTTGGGACTCAGACACGTGAGGAGGTGTCTCATCTACAGACGCAGAGCTACAGTGCTAAACTGCATTAACTTTCCTTCTCTGAGCCATACAGGGCTTTTTCCCAGGAGAGCTTATCGCTGCTTGCCGCCAGTAGTAGAGCCCACAGAGAGGAGTGCTTGCTTAGCTCCTGATATCAGCATGTATTTTGTCCTGGAAACGGCCACTGTTAGCTATTAATTGTGTCATTTCACACCTCGGGTCTCTCTCAAGCTCCAGCTGTGGTTGTGGATTACTTGAAACCCACCTGAAATGGGCATCGGCTCAAGACGGCGTCAAAGACGTTTTCTCCATTTCACCACCACAGAATATTTTGGCACCTACTTTCTCATTTTTGTCATGTTTAGCACATCTGGCAGAGTCATCACCCTCATAACAGCTGACATTTCAATGACACCTCTGCACCAAGGTATCCAGCAAACTTTGCGGACAGTGTTCAGCTGCCGCCGGGCCAACAGTTATCAGCGGCTCCTCAACAGCACCAGACAGCATCCAGCCTGAGCTGCAGGAAGACTGGGGATGGGCAGAATGAAATACAGAGTTTTAAACTGACCCCAGGGCTAACATTATCCTGGGAGGAAGTCCTTGGTAATTTTAATGACTGTAGCAATTCAGGGAAAAGCCTCTCTATTAGATCTCATTCCAGGATAGGATCTTCTCAACGCTGTACTGCATAGCAAACAGCTTTGAGGGGGTGTCCTCTCCCCAGCCTCTGTGTCCCAGCTCTGCACCTCTCCTCCACAGGGCTCAGCAGGATGTGGCACAGTCCTCCCAGGGCTGGAAGAGGAGTCACCTCTGGAAAAAGGGTAACAGGTGGCTCAAATATTCAGATCCTTGCACTCCATTTCTCTCTGTCACCCACATCTATATTAAAATGCCCTGCGCAAGTCATTCTGCCAGTCAGGGATGTGTGATTCCTCATCAGATGGACAGAAGCAAGGAAGCACTTTCCTCAAAAATAGCTTGGGTTTTGCCTGTGAAAAGGATGGGCATTGATTTCAGAAGACGTATAGGGACTTCCACAGGAGCACCTTCCCAGCCCAGTGCATCAATCCTCACTGAGAGAGATGGATACACTGCTTCCAAGCAAAAGAGACCTATCTCCTGAACAAGGGTGCTCGTTGCAGCTCCCTTCCTTTGCCTACGCAGCATGCCAGCCAAACTCCTCGCAGAGTAACTTGGTTTGGTTGACAAGAGCCACTATGATCACAGTCCAAGGCGACACGCACACTGTTCACAGGAAGCCGTGGGTTAAAGTACCATTGACCTTCAAAACCCACCAGCACAGGCAGTGCTCTGCTGAAGTGAAATGCAAGGCTAATTTATGAATGGGGAAACTCATCAGCAGCATTTTAATGAATAAACGATGTGCTCATTCATTATTTTTCCATTTCCAAGTGTTAATAAACAGCCCAGTGATAATTAACTTAAATTCTACCTTTATAGAAAAGTGGTACTTCATAAATACCACATTGTGCTATTATCGCACATATCTGCTGGGTTTCCATGAATATATGAATTTGGCAATTACCTCTGGAACTGTTTTCTAAAACGTAAAAGCAGGTTAGTGAAAAAGAGGAAAGTCATCCAGCAATTAATATTTGAGAAACAAACAAAACGTCCTCCTGATTCAAAAATTCAATGACATTAAACAGGGCAATGCAATCAGGAAGGAAAGCCCTTCCTCAATCAGCAAAGGTGATTTTTCACACAGCTCGTGATGTGGCTGAGCGAGCGGTGGTGAAACCTGCCTGCAATCAGCCAAGTGAGGCTTTAAGGCACTGAGCATCTGAAATTAATGCCCAGGGACGTGGAGCCTGGAGTCACATGACTATATCAGAAGGTCAGTTCTCTTTTAGAGAACAAACAGAAACACCCAAAATTCTGAGCCTTCCTAAAAAATTACGCTAAAAATAAACAAATGAACTGACCTTTACTAGGGCTGGGCTTTGCACATGGCTGGGAGAGGTGTGAGCTGCTTCTTTCATCTCAATGAGATGCTAATCCCTGTACTGTCTTTCTGCTGGGAGACGTCAGGTTCTATGGGAGCAGGATGCTGTGGGAGTGGGGTGAAAATGGGGAACGAGACTCTCCTTTGGCATATGGGGCATCCCATAGCGGCTGGAAAAAGGGAAGAGGTGAATTTTCCTTCCAATTTTGTTGGGTTGCAGGGCAGAATGGAGAGTACGCCTGTCTCTGTGGACTCTGACTACACCCTGGTCTCCTGAAAACTAAGCAAGAGATGCTTGGAATGAGATTTCAGAAGAAAACAGAATACAGAAAGCGGTGCTGGCTACCCAAAAGACAGGCGCAGTTGCCTGTACTTATCCTGCCTTGAACCGGAGCTGTACTTGGGCTGGAGTGCATGAGCGGCTCTGGAGCCGGAGCTCCCCTCCAGCAGCATCAGCTACATCGTTGGAGGCTGTGGCAGCCGTGACTGGGTTTGGCTGAATCCGCTGTGAGTTGTCCGGCTAACCGGTTGGGTGTGACACCGAGATGCCATGCCCGGGTCCTTGGTTTGGTTGGTTTAGCATCTCCGTCATTGAGTGGGGCAGTGGAGGACACCTGCAAAATGGGCTAGTGACACTGGGGAAAAGGGGTGCCACAGACATGTTGGACCAGAGGGTTAGTGCTAGGATTTAATAAGCATTGCTCCATAATGTTGCAAAGAGGTGCCATACCCCCTCTGTGAACAGTTTCCCCCCAATACCAAGGGGAAAACGAAGACTCTCCCACTTCCAGATGAGCAGATGTGCCTGAGGGACAAGGAATAGCATGGACACAGGAAGGGGGGAAGAGATATTTCTATTTTTTTGGACATTTTTCATGGCTTACATTGCTACTTCCACTGTAAACCCAAATTCTGACTCAGCTGCTGGGTGGTAAGCACAAGGACTCCCTCCTGCTTCTTACTTACATGCACGGACTGAGAAGCACCCTGCTATGGTCAGACAACTACTTCTGCGCTCTCGCCCGTGTGCAGCAGCTTCCACCGGCCTGGGCGACGAGGAGATTATCTTGCCCACAGCAGGTGACAGTGTTGATTCATGTCTCAGTCAGCCGTGGTTGCTTAGCTATGCAGCTGCCATCCCCTGGCTTCCTACATCTCCATACAGTTCCTGAAGCCAAGACTACTCCAGCAAGGGAATGCACTGGGCCTAGAAAGGCAACTTCCTTTGATGAGGACCTTTCAAACCTCTTTGACCTGACCTCACTGACAAAAGAGCCCTTCAAAGAAGATGAACTGTTTCATGTGGCACCAATTTCTCATGTCAATCAAAAAGATTTTTTTTCTTACAGCAACAACTCTCTATCCTTCCCCCACAAGATTATTCATTTTAATACAGCTATCCCCCTCTCTACAGTGAACACCCTTGGGTAGCATCTTCCAGTGTCTTACAGACACACTCCTCAATTTGAATTTCCATATTTTATTTTCTTTATAAAGGGGGGGGGGGAAAGGGAATGAATAGAGCTTTCTTTGATTAAGATTATAATTTTGCATTTTTTAAACACACATTTTCTTAAGAGCAAGTTCCTGCATGAGATCTAGTGGTCTTTTGAATACCTTTAAAGAAGTAGATGCTCAACTTCCTTTCTCTTTTTTTCTTTTTTTTTTTTAATGATAGAATATTTGAACTGTTGGCCTCAAATTTTTAACTCGGTTTTAAGCCTTAAAATATTTCTGCAGCAGTATTTGAACTTCTATGACATTGGGAGATGTAAGTCTAACAAATATTTCTGATGTTGAAGTAACTATTAAACCTCAATATGGATCCATAACCTTGAACCATATTTTAGCCAGAAAGCAAATAATGTGGATGCACAACACAGAGGAGGCCATAAAAGCTACTTAAAATGGCTTTTTTTTCAACACACAAAATTGTCCTGCGTTGAAAGTCCACTCTCTCACATTCCTCCCAGGCTCAGGGGGAGCCTTGGCCTCCTCAGTGACTCTGGCAACCTCTACATTTTTGGGAAGGAAAAGTTTCCTTCCCAGTGATGAAAAGCATCTGTCCTGATTCTTGAGCAGGAAACACACAAGAAACGCTCTATTAGATTACTTTAGAAAAAAAAACTTTAATCTGTTCAGAGGTTTGGAACATCTCAAGAGCTTCAGCAGAGATGGATGGATGGTCAGGGAGTCAATGAGGTGGTCAAATACATATGCATGACTCAGTCATGTTGTCATTGTTCCAGAACTTTCCTTGCAGTTCCACGCTTCACCATATGGCTGTCATTACCCCAAACGTGTGATACGTGTGTATGTTGAACATATTCATAAACAAAACTATATGTAATGCCTTCAGTTAGGACTATATCACCATTTCCACCTTTTCACCTGCTTCTAATTCTGTTGCTCTTTACCTCCTCCTTTGTAACTGTCAGTGTTTTCCCAATTCTATAATTATTTATTTATCCATTTATTTGGAAAATTAGTTTTGGCTTAGGCATTTTTAAACTTTAAAAAAAACCCCAGTGCTTTTTCAAGTGAGACTAAACTTGTCAAAACAAACAGAAACTGGACATTTTTTGAGAACAAGGATATGTAGGAGAGCTGAATGTGCTTCCTGTCGGGTGGTGGAAATTAGCTGTGATTTGAAAAAATTGTAAGTTTCGTTGGGTGTTTTTTTCCCAATGTCCTTTTTTGCATGCTCTTTGCATTTAATAATGTGCTGTGATCACAGCCTAGTGATTCTGTGGGAATGCCTAGTGTAGGAGTATGTAAATCACACCCTGCTTTTCTCAATGGTTATTGGAGTTGTATCGAAAGCTTTCCGCTAAGCTGCCAGAGAGAAGCTTGTCACTGCCAGTGTCCAAATTTTATCCATACAACTCAGGAAATTTATCCATATAACTCTGGAAACTTTAAATAAAATGAGAGTGAAAGCTTGATCCCAGGTTGTACCTCCTGCACAGACCTAGGTGTCCTGGTGCTAACAGATCTAGGTAAGCGGCAGAATAGGTCTATTCCTGCCATTTTAGAGAAAAAAAAAAATCCATAGAAATTCTTTTAGAAGATTATTAATGTTGCAAAAGCAAAGGTTCAAAGGCAGGGAAAAAAGGGGGAAAATGGCAGCTGAACTTTCATTCTGGTCTCCAAATTAGACTTCTAATTATGCCATCAAGCCGTCCTGTGCAGAATCCCAGGTTGCTGTGAATGCTGAAACCTGCCGATTATTTCTTGCACTGCATATGCCCCAGTTGTGCCCAGATGCTGTGGGATGGCAGGGTGGGAGCCTCCCGACTTCACAAGTCACAGGTAAAATGAGGAGTACAGCTATGAGCCAAGGCTAGGACTGAGCTGTACCTACAGCAGCAGTTTTTATAGAGGGAAACATTATTTTTTCCATTGCATGCCAATGGCTGAGGGAAACTGAGGCTCAGTTTTAGTGGTTGGTCTTTATTTTCGTGGTCTTTATGCTATGACAGAACATAGCTAACCTGAATAATTCTTTAGAGGGAAAAAGAGCATTTGAAATAGGCTGCAGCTGAGACCTTTGCTCAGAGCTGTTGTAGCTTCTTTGGAAAACTAGATACAGGACAGAAATTCTGATCCAGTTTTGCAAGGAAGAAAAAGACTTAAACCTGTACTGTCTGAGATTCCACCTGTCCCATCCCTCCTAATTTCTTTAATTCACTGGTGATTCATGTAAAGTTTTATTGACTGCAGCTCTCAGAGACGTGAGTTTATTAGAAACTGTGAAAAGCAGCATCTGCAAAGGGAAGAGCAATCCAAGGAAATGCTGTGCTGGAGATTTCCTCGGAGAGGAGCTCAGCAGCAGGAGCCTGAGCCCAGCAGTTATCTGTGGGGTTTGTTTGCCAGCTGGCCAAGCAGGAGGTACTCACTGGCCAGCTGGTCTGCACCCTCATCCCTTGGGACATGCACGCTGCTGCTCCTCGGGCGGCACCGGGGATGGTGATGACAGTGCTGGGGGAGGTGGAGAACAGGGCACAAGGGGAGGATGCTGTGGGAAGGGTATTGAGGCCATAGGGAACATGATGAGGACCTGGGATGGTTGGTGGGGAGGAGGGGAATAAGAATATAGGACACGGTTTCATAGTAAACTAGGCTTCGTTAATGATGCGGCTCTCAGAAGTGCTTGTTTTCTAACTTGCAAAGAGTCTGTCAAGTGCTGCCTTTTTTTCACTCTTAGAGTTTTCTCCTCATTACTGTGTTCTTTTCTTTATTGCTATCCCATGCTGTGACTTTGATTCTCTGCTCTGAGTCACAACATATCCACTGATGCGTTATATTTTGAAATGCCTTTAGATCAGCTTTAATATAAGAATGTATTTTGGCATAATAATTGTATCCAGTTATTGACCACATAATCAACAGTGCAGGGTTGGTAGGACCTTTGCTGTGATTTAAATCAAATCATTAACCAGAGCAATAAACCCCTAAACATATAGATCTGTAAATGGTCCTAACAGCTGCTTCATATTAAAGGGAAAAAGGAACTCAAGCTTGTTGTTTTTTTTCCTCACAGCCATATACAAAGCTGCCAAATAAGATGATTTCATCCTTTTGTGCATCTCTCAAGCAACCCCAATATTAGGCACAAATACCCCAAGTGCCAGGCAAGGGTCTGAGGCAGCTGGGTGCAGCAGCTGAGGGAGACCACAGGCCATGTCATGCCTGCCTTGCACTGGCAGCACAATCCGGCATCCCCCATCACACCCGCGGACATTTCCGGGAGCCTTGTGCTCGCTCTCAAAGAGAAAATCAAGTTGTCAAAGGCTGTGGCTGTACTGCTAAGTAAAGCAAGGCTAGGGAATAAGCTTGACTGCTGGCCGTGCAGGCTACTTAGCTATTAGCTGTTAGCTCACACCTCGGCGTGGGCTCAATACGCGTACCTTCTCTCCCTTGGGGAGTTCCAGGACGAGGCTGGCCCATGCACTCGGCTGGCACTGTCAGCAAGGGCACACCAGGTTTGGCTCCCTGTATCCCACAGGCATCCAGGATGCTCTCTCCAACGCCTTTCCCCACGCAGTCGCAGCTCAGAACCTGGGGTTCCTGCTAAGGAAAACATTGCTGTCGTGGGCTGCAGACCCTCACGATTCAGTGCCAAACACAGCGAAGACAACACCAGAATGCTACATCTGTGTCCCAGGCCTGTAGGAGCATCCCACAGAGCCCGAGGGAGAGACAGAGCCAAGTGCCATGCAGCTAGTAAGCCTGCGCCTTTCTGAGCCGCAGAGCCAGAGAACAACTCCCAGACCTGTTTACCTTAGCAGGACAGGTACAGCTGCTGTGGCTGGGAGTTCGGGCATCTCACGTAGAGGATACTCTGACAAGGGCACGTGAACGAGTATGAACTGAGCCCTCGCATCCCAATTGCAAAGGTGTCTGAACTTTTCTTAAGCTATATTACCCTTAGAGTATTCATTTTGATGCCTTAAATGAACTTAATTCTTTGACACTGTTAATGCTCAACATTATGGACTAAGACCCTTTATAGATCCTTAGGCCGGGCATCTGGAAACTGAGGAGCCTCCGCACAATGGTTTCTGTTGAAACTCCTGGCCTGAATTTCTGGCTCACTTGCTCTCTTCCTTTCCTATATGATTCATCATGATGATATGTAAGGATTTCTCACTGCTGTACCTTCTCCAAGAGCCTGACTCAGTTTTTGCCCATTCCAGATTAAAGGAGAATTGCTCCCACTAATTGCAAAGGAGTTTCATTGGTGTAAAATTTCAGTACCAACAGATCAGAAGTTAGAAGCAGATGGCCATGGTTTTAGGGGTCAAGAAGGAATCATACTGGCGCAGGTACTCACCTCCCTGTACTCACTGTCAAACTGACAGCGAGACAGCACACAACGTTGTTTTGCACTCTTTGCGGGGTGCGTTGGCTATGACGGATGCGTACGCATCCTGAAAACACCTCCGTGCTTCTGAGACTACTTGTTTGTGTGGAGTGCTTTAGGAAGGCTGTGTTTTCGAAAGGCTGATTAGAGGCATTTGAGAAAAGAGATGGCAATGCACTGCTTTGGTCCCTTTAAGTCTTCTTTTTATATAACTGAGACAAAATTGTTTCTGTTTACCAAAGCCAGCCTTGCGCTGTGAGCACTGCACTCCCTCAACCGAGATCTTGTCCTGTTTGCAGGGTCTCCCTCCTCCTCCCCTCCTTGTCCCACCTCTAGGGTCAGCTGCACAAAAGTTACCCCACAGCCCATAAGAAAGGAATAGAGGAGGAGAAGTCCTCAGAGATCAGCTGCATTGGGGTCATTCATAGCTGTATCCCAGGCAGGGCAGCTCTCAAATCCCCCTCTCCAGTGTCTCTCTCACCTCTTGTCTCTTGGATTCTCACCTTGGGGCTTCATGAGATTTTTCACGATTCAGATGGGGCTTTTACAGTCAAAGGGTCAAACCTATAACTCAGGTGCTAATTTAATGTACAACGTAGGTGTAACCTGCAAGTATAACGGAGAAGCTCAGCGTCTGCGCCCTGATCTGAAACATTTTATACGCCTGCTTTTAAAACCGTAAGCAGACCGTGAGCAGTCCTCCCCTACCGGTTCACAGATCTTTTTGAAATCTGACTGCAGCATCTGCTGGCAGTGTTGTCTACATATATGTAAACTTTGTTTTTCATGCATATTCATGTGGTAGGTCATTTATACACAGCATAAACAATAACAGACCAAGGACTGTGTCTGATGGACCCCAACAGGACTAGGCTGAAAAGAAGATTTAGTGCTTCTAGTAACAATATTTTGTTGGCAATTTGACAGCTTTGACCTAAGCCAAGTGACAGCGTTAGGTGATACACAGTACGCTGACAACTTATTACATAAAGTATCATGGTTGGCTGTCAAAAGCTTTCTTGGAATCCAGAAATATAGCTCTGGCCAATTTTTATGGCAGTGAAAATGTGTTCAGTAATTTCTACCAAGGCAGTTGTTGAGTGGGGAGGCTGAAAGACAAGACTGAGAGAGAGTTATTTGATAACAACAACAACAAGTTGGCCACCTGCAATCAGGCAGGTTTATCCACATGGTTTTGTAACCTTCTTGGCAGTGACTCAGACATTATGATATAGGCTAGACAACGTCCCTTTTCCTCTGAGGAAAAAAACATAATCCTGACAAAAACAATTTCTTTTTTAATCTAACTTATAATTGGGGAGGAGTAGCAGTGCATGGGAAAAATAAAGCAATGCCAGTTGGATTTTGTGCTTCTGAAATACAGCGCACCTCATCTCATGCCTTGAAACTGTGAAGACTCTGAACTGTGAGGCAGGGGCATTGCTCACCCTTGTACAGCCCTGGGAAGCTTAAGGGCATTAGCAGAGCCAAGGATTTAGCTTCACAGGTCTCCTTTTTCAGTAATGACTTGGAAATACAAAATCACAGTTCTTCATATTCTTTACCTGAAGCTTTGCTTGCAATAAAAGAAGGAGATGATTATTAGACTGTTGTGCCGTTTTGTGAGGAGGATCAATACGACAGGAACGGTCACTTTTGGGCAGCAAAACCCCTCAGTGGCTTTCCCGAGCATCCCTCCCTTTGTCCCTGTTAAGGGAAGGGATCAGCACATGTCCAGGCAGCTGGAAGGACATGCAGTGTTTCGAGAGGGGCAGATAGCTGCACTGCAGAGTGAAGACAGAAGGCACATGACTCACATACTCATCAGCTGAGGTAGCCTAACAGGTCCTTTCAGATCTGGGCTGCTGCTTTTTGATCTGGCTCTCCCCACAGTGGTTGCATTCTCTGACTTACAGAGGTTCCTGTATACTTTTTAAATGCAAATCAAGTATAGCATAATAGACACATGCTCTTATTTATAAACCTTAATCTTGTTTTGACCACCACAGCAATTGCTCTTGTAGAAAAATAACATTAGTCTAGGGCGTTAATTTAAATTAGTGCAATTTAGACTGGTGAAAAATACCCAGGAGGACCCACTGCTCAGGGATACATCAACAGGCAGCTGGCCCTCAGCTTTGATCCCTTGGGTTTGATAACTCTGCTCCAACCTGTCTTGTGGGAAACGGTGGGGAAGCAAAATGACATGAGCCCTCTCTGAAGGGAGGGCACCGCGGTTATCAGTGATGGGTTTTCCTTCGTGGGATGCTGACCTGCCTCAGAATAGCTCTATAAAATTAACGGATACAACAAGCTAAGCAACCACAGGCAATCGTTTTTAACAGCCTGCACATGATCAGACACACAGACCCCTTCTT
The DNA here is from genome assembly GCF_000690775.1 of Eurypyga helias. Classification (NCBI taxonomy): domain Eukaryota; kingdom Metazoa; phylum Chordata; class Aves; order Eurypygiformes; family Eurypygidae; genus Eurypyga; species Eurypyga helias. The sequence continues at coordinate 32,473 of NW_010265091.1, read as the reverse complement.
CTGGCACGTCTAGCACAATCTTAATTAAGAAAGTCAGGAGCTGGAGTTGAAAATATGGTATCACATTTCCCATAATGTGCGAATCGATGGGTTCCTACAGTCAGCGCTGACAAAAATCCTCCCTTCCTCCAAGTTCAAAGTAACTGTTGAATATACAGATGGGCCATATCTACACCTTTCCCCTCACAGCAAAAAGTGCTTTGGATGATTAAGAATTTATATTGTATTGTGAGCGAGAATCTTGGCTGTTTGAACAAATATGGGTTTCCTTAGAAACTGGGAAAAGTAGTTTAGGAGCAGACGTTTATGAGGGCGAATATGTACACCATCAATTAACACCTTGTTTCTTTCACAAGTTCAGTTATATTTACAACACTGCTAGGAAGCAGTGAAAGCAGACAGTTTTGTATGTGCATCAGGGCTGTGAAAGATAGACTCTGTGCTACCAGACAAACAGGGATTCACACCATATGGCTGGTTCAGGAGTTTTGACCGATTTAGAGCAAATGCATAGTAATTTCCCACTGGGGCTGGGCTAGGATGAATATTAATACAGATCAGAGATGACAGAGAAATGGACAAAGATTGCCCCATATTACATACCACCCCCCAACCTGACCCTAGTTTTTAAAGCTGTTTTCTTGGCAAAGTCAGCATTTTACACCTGATTTCCATGGTACTTCACTTACGTCAGGTGTCCGTAAAATCCCGCCAAACATTTCCAGCTCCAAGGAGCAGATTATTGGTTGCAACTGGATATCGAGAAGAGTTCATAGGCTGAACATGTTTAAAAAGCAGCCAAACAAGCCAAGACCTCAACAGCTAACAGTGTTGAGGAGGAGGCTGTAGACACCGAGCTTGGCACTGACAAATGCTCCTGACATTCCCACCTTTAGTGCTGGTTTCATCCAGAGCCAGTTTTGTATTGAATGCGGTGCTGCAATACCTACACATTACACATACATATCCTGGGAGGCTGCAGTACTAATACATTACAAATAACACAGCAGTCTTAGCTGAGAAGCAGAAGTGTAAACTATTGTGGACCCAGCTGGCATAAAATTAACCCCAGCTTTATCTTGCTGTCTCTGAAGGAGCTTTATTCCCCTTCTTTGCAAGAAGATAATTTAGAAGATAGTTTGTAATTGCCTACAAGAGTCTCCTCAATTCAATTTCTGATCAGCTTGTTGAATTGAAATAATGAATAATTATGGTTTGAGCCAAAACTTGAGTTCCACATTTGGTGTTAAAATTCACATTTTGAGTCATAGTCCTCCACCCCTCTTGTTCCAGAGAAGCAACACTGCATTCAGCTCCATGGCAAGCAAAGGTGTCACCGTTTAAAGCACTGTTCCTCAGCTTCTGGAAGAAAGCCCTTTTGGAGATGATGGATGAAGGGGGTGTATCCCAACGGCCGAGTGGATGCGATCTGTGTACTCACCACCTGCAGAAACATAACGGTGTAAGGCCCACATAGACATAGGGTACATTGACCATCTCTGCGGACAGATTCTGTTTTCAGCTGACAAACTGTAACCATGTGAGTGGAAATTTTTCATTCAAGGGCTTATTTCAGGATGGCTGAGCTGAAAGAATTAAATTAAAATGATTCGACAGATTCTGAGGACAGGTTAGTAGAATGGCTGTTTTCCTATGTTAAAAAAAACCATTTATTGGAGGAACTCTCTCACGCAAATGCTCTGGCGTAGTGCCTTCAAATTTGGCAGGATGCATGACTTTTCTATACAAGATTTGTTTTTTGCAGTTATTCTGAATATTCTCATGCGTAGATCTTTTTGAAGCTGCAATTAATACATGGTCTCTAACGTATGGGTCTGGGTTTTTTTAAACTGAATTATTAAGCATGTTGACAAGGGGATTTTCTTGTGACTTCTTAATTTTCTTTTTTATTCATTCCCTATTTGGATTTTGGGTACTGCTGAGCTGGAGTTGTATGTGTTTTACTTCTAAGGAGAATATATGAAAGAACATTAAGTTATGAATTCAAAACTTAGGCAATGCCCCAAGCTTAATTTTCCCACCAATGTGCATAGCAAATTGGATGAAGACAACCAAATATCTCAGCAACTACATGCAGTTTAATTTCCTCCCCCTTGTTTGGCATGCTTTATTTTCTATATGTTGCTGTGTTTTCTAAATGTTTACATTCTTGTCCAAAGGCAAATTTTTCTGATTTTCTCATGGCTTGCTAGATGCTCCTCATGGGTGTACCTGCGGGTTCCAAACACAAATTTAAGTTTTGCAACACTACTGGCAACAAAGAGGAATGAAAAGACTACCACAGCCTGGAAACCACTTCTTCTTCTTGTGATGCACTGTTGCATCACTACCCACCACTTCCACAGCAGAAGCAGCTGAATTCATCCAGAGACTCGCCTTTTTTTTATACAAGCTTGTTTCAAAATCTCCTGGGGGATTGTAGCATCGGTTTTGTGGCAAAAAATGCAGCCAAGTAACGCTTACTGCAGATAGCTATGAGGAGTTCAAATTCAGGGTTTTTCAAATGTCAGCTGTTCCATAACCTATTCTTTAGAGTTTGATTTTCCCACCTTTGAAATAGTCTCATTCGATGGTTGTGCAACAAGTAGACTGTTTATTCATTAACAAAAGAAGAAAACAAAGCAGACCTAACATCCATGTCCTCAGAAAAAATGTCTGCACCAGCTCTCAGATGCCAAAATGAAAGGCAATTCTGAGATACTTATCTTTACAATAACATATAGGAGAGAAAAACCCCCAACATGACCAGGCTACAGTTTCTTTTGAGCTAATGCAAAATTATTCCTTAAGAATAAATGCCCATAAAGAGCCTCGTCCTGAATGAGATCTACGCAGCTGCATCTTCTGACCCTTTGCAAACATAAGACCTCAGCTTGTGAAAAATGGAGCAGGCTTAAAAATCTGACCAGCCTATCACAGCCGGGCTGAGTCAGACTCCGTGAACCGCAGGACTTGCTTGCTGTCGGCGAGGCCATTGTTCACCTCCTGAACGTTTCAATCAGCTCGCTGGCAGATGTGCTCCCGTACAAGCCCGCACGCTCAGCCCTGCCGCGGCTCCCAGCATCGTTTGGCAGCACCACGGCAGAAGCGAGATGAAGATAAATGGAAGTGCAAAAGCTATATTTACACAGCATTTAAACATACCGTACGCTGGAGATTGAAGGGCTTGCTGATAGGTGACACTGCAGGTTTCAATAGGGAGCACGTCTAGTAGAGCCCTCGTGCCTCACGCAGGTCATGCGGCTCCCATGACTTTACCTAAGGGTTGTTGTTTTGCCTGAAAAACAGGGGTTTTGTAGGTGAAATCCCGACAACAGTGAAGTTGGATCCCTGATCCCAGAAATGCAGGAACATTGCTCTCCCAGAAATGTTCTTCAACTATTCAAAGATCATCCAAATCTTAATAGGAAATAAAGCGAATATGAAAAGGAACATGCACCAGAAGCACAGATCCAACAAAACAACGTTACTTCAAAATGATGTCATTTTTGCTTCTTAAGCCAAAAACATGAAACAAACATAGAAGTATATTACATTAATTTTTCATCGTTTGCCATTCAAACAACATCTCCATTTGGCATACCTTTAGACATCAGTCTTACACTTCCTAGACTGTTAATACTAAAGCTGGAAGAACATGTAAGCTGTAAGAAGTGTTTGTAACAAAGGGTATTTTCACTGAATAGGCCTGTTTTCACCTTCACATAACATTGACAAAACTGGAGTAAATGTAACGATATTTTGAAGACTGTCAATTCATTTTTATCATCGGACGATTTTGGAATATTATGTTGAAGGCTGGCATAAAGGAGATATCAAGAGATATTACAAGGTATGTCTTTAACGAACAGTGTTTTACTACACAGATATAAAGAATTCACCACACTTGCGTCATACCTCTTTTCAAGAAATCCCTTTTGATTCTGTTGTGAGCCACGGATGGAGAATACAGAGTATGGTTGGCAATAAACACAGTGGTATAAAATAATAAATGAATTTTCATTGTAAAATATTATTTTAACCAGGTCCTCTTGGCTGGTGCAGAGAATATTTATGGTGCCAAGGAAGCCAAAATCTTGATGTTACAGCTCTGCAGGTGCAAGGAATGAAGGATTGTTAATGTTATCAGCATCTCTGTTAGACGTTAAATAGAGAAAGGGATGTGGGTCATGCACGTTAGTTGTGCAAGCAGTGCCTAATCACCTTAAAGCAGTGTATCAGTTGTTCCACCACAGCGGATGAGGTGGTATCACCTGCCCGGCTGTTCCCTGCAGGCAGGTCTGTAGAGGTTTGTGGGAATTGGACTATAGTTGTGGGGTATTATTTTTTCTCAAAAGCCAGTTCTGATCCTCAGTGAATGCAGTCCTGATGAGAATGCAGCCCTGGAGAGATGGAGGGATGCCTACAGAGAGGTATGGCGGGTCCTCCATCATATGCTGGGGATTACAGCCCCTTTGGCTTCTGCTATTTCTCCCTGCCCATGAAACTGTGCCTGCCTTATTGTAGTGCAAAATAATTCAGCAGAAATAAAAGTAAAACACTTCAACCAGATGAAATTTAAATAGTATAAAATTGTGATTTGTGAAGAAAAACTGCTGAATGAGTAAAAGAAAGAGAAGCATGAAATATTCCATATCAGTTTTTCCATTTCAAAAGGCTCGCCTGTAGAATGGCCCATCCAGCATTCTTCAGGCTTTAATTAATTAAAAGCAGGGAGAAAGTTAGGATTTTGGCGCAGGATAAATATTCCAGACTTGAACAGAAGATGTTGCTTTAATGATCTGGACACTATCCAGGAAGTACGCAAAGGCTAGCAGGCACTTCTGACAGCTAATATATCTGATAAAAAAGAGCATTCTGGCCAATTAAAGAACTGGGTTAGAAATAATGGTTTGTCACCAAGTGTGTAACTGAGGCCAATTGGTCCAGATTAACCAATGGGTTATCCTTTGTAAGTGAATTTAAAGGTCACGATGAGCTGTCTTGGTGGGCAAAAGATAAAAATGTTAAATTAATATGGTGGCAAAAGATTTTCAAATGTGAGACGAGGAGATAAAAATTAGATTTGCAAATCATGCAAAATCACCTGGAGTGGACTAAGCAAATTGCTCTTATGGCAGAAGGTCATTAAGAAAAAAGTGTGAATAAAAGTATGAATTTCCATCCACTGTAGAAAGCAGAAGCTTGCTTTAAGTATTCATAGGCAAATGTTCTTCTGAAAGACTTTATTATAAATTAACAGCTGGGACCATATACATCTGTATATGGGGAGAGGTAGGGCTCCTTTAAGGCAATCTGGTTTCCACCTTCTACATTAAAACAACTGTTTGTTATTGTCATGATTTAACCCCAGCCAACAACTAAGCATAACACAGATGCTCACTCACTCCCACTACAGTGGGATGGGGGAGAGAATTGGAAGAGTAAAAAAAGTCACAGGTTCAGATAAAGACAGTTTAACAGGGAAAGTGAAAGTCGTGCACGCAAGCAAAGCAAAACAAGGAATTCATTCCCCACTTCCCATCGGCAGGCAGGTGTTCAGCCATCCCCAAGAAAGCAGGGCTCCATCACACATAACGGTTACTTGGGAAGATAAATGCCATCATTCTGAACACCCCTCCACTGCCTCCTTCTTCCCCCAGCTTTACATGCTGAGCATGACATCATACGGCATGGAATATCCCTTTGTTCAGTTGGGGTCAGATGTCCCAGCTGTGTCCCCTCCCAGCTTCTTGTGCACCCCCAGCCTGCGCACTGGTGGGATCAGAAGAGACCTTGACTCTGTGTAAGCACTGCTCAGCAGTAACAAAAGCATCCCTGTGTTATCAACACTGTTTCCAGCACAAATCCAAAACAGAGCCCCACACCAGCTACTGTGAAGAAAATTGACTCTATCCCAGCCAGACCTAGCACAGTTAATGATAGCTGACCTCGATACTACTTGACCATGAAGAAATTTTCTCCCATCTATCTGTAAATTTCCATCATGCTGACCTGGGGACACATCCCTTGGAGGAAGATTTTTCCAGCATGCTTTTCTCCACAGTCTTCTATTGCCCAGAGATGTAAGGTTTGACACTGACTTTGGACAAAGATGATAGTCACAGACTTCAAGATCCCCACAATGCCTATGGGGACCTCAAGGATGTCCATGCGTATGGACCTTTGGCATCCCTGTTTTGACTATGGCAGCCTGTGACAAAGCAGAGTCACTAAAATTATGTTGCCTGAGTATCCCAAGCTAAAACCACGCACCTCAGGTGAGAAAACTGAAGCCCGAAGTTTGCAGTCAGTGCTGAGGGGTGATATCTGTTCCTCTCAGCCCAGCTCTTGACCTTCTCCTTGCTTGGTCCTGCTCTCTCCCCACAGATTGATATAGGTGAAGATGTGAGTGGCCGCTAGCAGGATGAAAGGATATTTACACTGTAAATGACTGTCTGTCTCCCCAGATGCAAGAGAGCCTGCTTCAACGTTGTGAGGTCTAGCTGAGAGCTGAAGCCTCTCCAAACTTGATTCTCCCCATGCAGGCAAGGTAAGATGTCCTGCCCTCATGCCTGCCCCATGCACAAGGGGTGTGGAGGCAGCCTCATGGCTCTGGGTCTCACCTGCCAGCACCAGGGTCTCCCACCAGAGCACCCAGATAGGTGACTGCTGCTTGCCGCGGACCAGACAGCCCCTTCTCATGAGCACCTCTGCCCCATCCCTCTCCAGAAAGTCCCACTGTGCTATTAACAGTAGAGCGAACCTGTCCGCCAAACACTCCTCATTTCACGTGCATCACAGCCCAGCAACTGTATTCAAATTGCTCTGGTTGCTGCTACTTGAGAGATAAGATTCCCAAAATAAGACATTAAATAGCCACGGTAGCCGAAGAGCTCGGGAAGGAGCCTGCCTGCCACCCACCCTGCCTGGGGCTGAGATGCTGGGGATGGGCAGGCAGGCATTTTCCTGGTCTTCCAGGGCTGTCGGCAAGGAGAAGGGGAGCAGTGACAGCTTGAGCGCAGGAGCAAAGAGCAGGACCAAGGAGAGGCTGCAGCTGGCTGCCCCTTCTCTCCTGGCACTGTTTGCTGCAAATATTTGTATTTTAGCATCCTTGTTACAGCCCCAGGTCTGGCTGCGTGTGCAAACAGCTGTTCTGGCAGGATCTGGTTGGCTTTGAAACCACAGAAAACAGGAAGGGCCCTGAGAGGGCTCAAACTTGGTTACAAAGCTAAGGGCTCCATTCCTGCACATAGCACTGAGATACTGGTGCCAGGCCTTGAGATTTCGGGACTTCAGAAATGGGTTATTACTATTATATAATCAGTGACCATAAACGGTATTTATTTTTCTTTATGCAAGTACCTAAAATACCCAAAACTCACATAAAGCTGCTATTTATTTCTCCAAGGAGCATTTAAAATGCTTGTTCTTCCACAGTTTACCCCTATGAGTGAATGAACTTAAACCACTAAACAGCCGATTCTGAGCCAAATTTTCAATGGATATTAAAAAAGATGTACACATATCTAGGAAAGTGTGCATTGCCACACGAGGTAAATGCATGCAAATTAAGATATCCAAGTACAATGGCCATAAAGCATTGATGAAAGGTATTTTATTGACACTGAAATAACCTTGTTGAATTGCAAATTTTGGCTTCATTTCCTTTTCTGTAACCAGTGCAAAAGCAAAGAAAGGATGTGATTTCCTGGAAGCAGGTTTGTCTTATCTGTTAATATATAGTCCCACCTTTTACATTGGGTGAATATATTTGTATGTCTTTGGTTGGCATAATTTGGGAGAAAAAGGAAGAGGTATCTTGATTTTTCAGAGAGAAGCAGCTATTTTGAGGACTAATTCTAGGGGATTATTCTGACATTTCTTTAAAGAAAACGTAGAAACAAATCATGTCTAGTCAGAGCATTAGCAAATTACCCTTCTAGTAGAACGAGTTACAGAACTGAAACTTTTCGTACATGGTTTCCTACAGGTAGACTACCTCATAGGGGTTTTGTAGGAAGCGAGACAGCCAGGAGGAAGTTAGTTTGTACATGAGATTCCTTATGATGAGAACTTCAGAAATATCAAGCAGCGCATGAGCTTAATCCCCATTTTTGAAAGCAACTTTTGAAAGTGACTTTGAAAGGAACTTGGGCCAAGGCTGATCTTGAAAACACGAGAGTGCACGGCAGCACGTGCTGGTGACAGTGTGGAGAATCCTGATGGCTGCTCCAGCTCAGGCTCTGATGGCATCCACCTCTGCCTGGGGTTGTCTGTACGGCTGTGATGGAGCTGGCGAGCACTTCCAATACTTGCTGGCAAGGCTGGTTTCAAGGATCTGCACATGTGGTTCCATTTCAGGGATTTCTACACCATACCTAGATGCACTAAAGTCTCATTCATTCTCAGCTCAGGCAGGATCCCCAGTCCCTTACCCATTTTTGAAGAATCACTTAGGAAACTTCTGAAACTTTTACCTTAATTCTCTTTGCTGACACTATGAGGAAGTGAGGGACCATACACAAGTATACATGTAAAATAAGAATATACATATTTAATATTGGAAATTTCAAGTGAATAGTTGCTCTGTTTAGAAACAGCACTGTCCATTCAAGTGGCAGAATGAAAAGCATCTCATCTTCAACTCACAGAGCTGGCAAAATCTCCTTTTGAAGTCACAGTATTTCTTTCACAAGATGCAAAATATAGAGAAATAAAGCCCAGTCGAACTTTTCCTCTACTCTCAGTGAGAAATATGTAAAATAGAAAAAAACCCACCCTACACAAACAACAAGCAGAGCCTTCTTGACCCAGCTGACTTCACTAGTTGGTGCCTTGTTTTCCTTAGCTGTCATCGCGTCTCACCCCCCGTAAGCAGCTCAGGCTCATTAAAAGCAATGTGGTGAAACTAGCCACATCATTATACTCACTTAGACCGAGTTCTTGTAGCCAGCCCTTTCCGTTCATAATAACTGCCACTTAGGATTTGTGAACCCCTTACTGGCACCTTCCTGGTGGTTTGTTGAGGGGGGGGTGGGCTTGTGTGTATCTTACTTTGCAATTTACGTGTCTTCAGAACAACTAAAATTCACAAGAACAAACTAATTAATGGATTCCAGTTCTGACAGCTACAAGAAGACAGATGAGAAAGGAACATGCTTCTGGCAGCGTGTTATCAATTGGGAGGCACCAGTGCATCGCCTCTGTGTGGTACAGCGAGCTGGAACCGACACTGACAGATGACACAGCCCTTGACAGTGAAGCCCGTATGAGCTGACAGCTCCACTCGCACTCAGGCAGGTCCACGCTCGGCGCAGGAACTGATCCGTCTTGATGTACGGAATATGCTTGCTTTTATCTTCCCCCCCAGCTGTACAGTGGGCAGGCTGGGCAGATGACAGGTGCATCCCAGGACCCACCCTGTCACGAGTGCTAAGGGTTTACCGTTAAAAATAAACTAAAACAATTAACAAGCATCATTATTTTCCAGTGGGTGCTTTTCGTTCCTCTGTGGAAGCAGGGTGGCTCCCAGGCTGATGGGACGAAGGGATACGAGTTTCCCAAGGACTGATGAGTGTATCCTGCTTGGATTCACGAGTGTGTACTAAGGGGCTTGCTCTGAGCCATCGTCTGCTACTGCTGGGTATCCCAGCCTCCTCTGTCACCTCGATCCTCCGGTGTTGAAGAAGGGCTGAACACACATGCCTGCCTTTCCTTCAGGTGGATCTCTCTTATCCAGGCAGCTGCCTGCTTTCACAGAACTGCAGGAGCTTATGTCTTTGGGCCTGTTACCTCCCCGTCAAATCTGATCAAAACTGGCCAAAGGTTTGAAGGCTGTGACTGAAACTTTAAGTTCAGATGGTGCTGGGGGTGGAGAGAGGGTGCGGATGCGCATGCAAATACAGAGTGTAACAACACAGACCTAATTTCCTTCAAAAAACAAGGTAATACAACAAGGGCAGAGTTTCTTCACACAGTACACTGAAGACAGATATCTACAGTCTGAAGATTAGACTGAGTCTGAGTGTAGAGGCCCTGGCAGACCTACCGAATTCTTCCCTAAGGGGACAGGGATCCTAGAGGCACGTGCACAACTGTTCCGTGCCGGTATGAATTACAACCCTACAGCAAGTGTCTCTTCACAGATTGCTATGACAGATCTTTGTCCCAGTCTTCCTCTTTTAGTGTACAGGGACGAGCTCAGGAAGAGATCATAAGTTTTTAAAAGGAATAGAATACCGGAATCAGTATTGTCTTGTGGATTTAAGAGAATATTATCCTAATGAAGAAATAGTCTGGTCAAATTAGTTTGAATCATCCTATATCTTCAAGAAGCTTCCTTTCCTTCAACTCTAATGTTGTAATTTTTTTTCAGATCACATTACAGAGGAACTGAGAGCCCTGTTAAGGGGAAAATTCAAGTTTTATGGCTCCAGCGAGGGGTTTTATTGCAGCCAGCACAACTCTCTCCCTTGCTCCTTACAGCTCCATGTGGCCCTTCTGCCTGCTTCCCTCCTGTTCATTACAGTCTCCTTTGGCCCCTGAGAGCAGCTGCCAGGGCTCCCTTGGCCTAGCGCTGGGGTGACACAAGCAATAACACCGGCAGAAGCCAGGACGGCATTGGGCGTACTTGTCCGCATTCAGCAGCTGTCAACAGGGGCTATTTGCAAGATAGATGGGGGTTTAGATGGCTTTGTTTGCACACATGTGCCTCAGAATACGGCGCTTAGCTAGAAGGAACATAATTCCATCGGCTTCACTGGGACTATTCATATCCTTAATATTATGCTCATGGCTTTGCTGAATCGGGACCTAAACTTGTGAAAATTGTGTTGTGTGCACATTTGCCTGGATTTCTCTGTGCGGTGGCTACCAATGCACGCTGTTGTTCCAACTACTCAAGAGCTTGGTAGCACTGTGTAACAGGAGGTACATTTCACACAGTCTGTTTTCGACTGGCTTGAAGTGTAAGAAGAGGAGAAAATTCATTAAAAATGAGTCTATAAAAAGACAACTGGGCAATTTTTTTAAAGTTTTTTCTCTGTGAAGCTCCATGAGGACAGAATTAAGGGGTTTTACCAGATATTGATACTTTTGCTTACTGTTACACATCTATGGGATATATAAATAATAGATCACCTGGAATTCTTCAGAAAAATTTGTTTAATGAGGATCAAAATTATTAGAACTTCCCTTCAAGTCAACAAGAAGGAATTTATATTCCTTTTTCCAGGTAGCCTTTGTGCATTCCCTTTCCCCAGAAACCAAACAAAACCCACAACTTGAATGGCTCCAGGTTCTCAGGTGGATAGTATCATTGAGAAAAGAGGAAAGCATTTAAGCATGATCCTTATTTATCTCACGCTCATGTGTGGATACTCTTATTCCAGCTTCACAGACAATGAACAGCGAGGCAAAAAGAAGCAGTTGCCTAAAGCAACATTAAGGTCCCATGTTGAGCCTTGAAGCTCATATTTCCTCTGAAGCAATGGAAAGCCATTCTCATCTCCACTTGGTCCCTCCTTCTCCCATTAAGGCAGCCCACCATGGGAACAGTGTGAGGGTTTGGAGGCACTGGCTCAGGCAAGGCAGCGTGTTGGAGGGCAGCACTGCAGGCGCTGCCTGACTGAGCCAGGCTAGTCATGTAGGGGTGAAAGGCTTTGCTTCGGCTTGGCAGTAGCATGCGGCAGCTATGTCTGAGCCGTGTTATCGCTAAGTTCTTGCTTTCAAGATCTTACACCGACCTGAAAAGTCACCTTTTAGAAAGAAACTGTAATATCTCCCCTTAGCTTAAACCAGTTTGGAATGAAGAGAATATAGAAAAACAGTGATTTTCACAGTAAAATTATTTTCATAGACAAAACCATTGCATTTCCTAGATCCAGATGATTGAATGCATATGTTGCACCAGTTATTTTTTTTAAGTAAAAGGTTATGGAAAAGATGAGCTAAGGATATGTGGCCAGAGTTCTTTCTCTCTTATTTCATAGAGATGAAAACTCTATAAGCAAATAACATCACTGATGTTCTTAATTTTTAAGTATTAAAAAACTTCCCGGGTGATAAAAATATCTTATGGGTACGGCTCCTGATTTAAGAAAACTCTTCTCAAGCACAGAACAAGCATGCCATGGGGACATGCTCAACAGCTTTATAACTGAGTACCCTGGACAGTCTTCTGCAATGGTAAATAGAAATACGTATTTAGAAACCAGGCTCTCACCTCAATCCCTCTAACATGAAATTCAGCGGTGAATTGACTACTCTTCATAAGGCACCTTTGCTGGGGTTTAACCTCAGCTGGCAACTGAATCCCACACAGTTGCTCACCCACTTCCCCGCACGGTGGGATGGGGGAGAGAATCAGAAAGGTAAAAATGAGAAAACTCCTGGGTTGAGATAAAGACAGTTTAATAGGGAATGCAAAAGCCACACTCACAAGCAAAGCAAAACAAGGAATTCCTTCTCCACTTGCAATCAGCAGGCAGGTGTTCAGCCATCCCCAGGAAAGCAGGGCTCCGTCACATGTAACGGTTAACTGCAAAGACAAATGCTGTCACTCCAAATGACCCCCCTTCCTCCTTCTTCCCCCAGCTTTACACGTTGAGCATGATGTCATATGGTACGGAATATCCCTTTGGTCAGTTGGGGTCAGCTGTCCCAGCTGTGTCCCCTCCCAGCTTCTTGTGCACCCCCAGCCTGTGCACTGGTGGGATCAGAAGAGACCTTGACTCTGTGTAAGCACTGCTCAGCAGTAACGAAAGCATCCCTGTGTTATCAACACTGTTTTCAGCACAAATCCAAAACAGAGCCCCATGCCAGCTACTGTGAAGAAAATTAACTCTATCCCAGCCAAAACTAGCAAAACCTTGCAGCAAGAATCTGGGGTGTTTATTCAGAACGAAAGGTGGTGTCCTTCAAACTGGTTTTTTTTTCTTTGAGGCTTTTTGATTCTGTATTGGTTGTGAGAGTCACATCCTTACACATTTACAAAACAAGGCAGGGTCACTGAACAGGCAATTTGTGAACTCTGCCTATCCAGGTTAGATGCTGGATCCAAATTCAAACTAGATCCAGATGAAATATTTATGAGTATGCATAGATAGATATTTACACAGGGAGACATGGTTATAGACAAATTCAGATTATCTGTTTTTCTCCTCCATGATCAGACTTTCCCTGAATTGCTCACTTAGATATATTTTAAATGGCTTGCATTTATATTCATGGTGTTGCACATATCTGTGTTCTTGCTGTTTCAGATAGATTTTAAAATATCATACTGAAATTTTATGGAGCCTGATAGAGTTGGATAGCAAATTTTCTTAAAAAGAATGAAATTGTACTGACTAACACCACACAAGGCTATCCAGTATATTCTTTAACATTTTTAAATACAATATTGAGCCTGTAGTTCTTTTTCTTTGACATTTTTTAAGCAACTTCTCTTCAAAAACCTCTATCATTTATATCTGTAACACAGGAACGCATGCAATATTTCTTTACAGTCTCATTTATCAAGAGAATCTGAAGTAGAAGAAGTTATAGTGAGCTAAATTTTCTGGTGGTCTAAGTAGGGAAGATCACTGACCTCATGAAGGCACTGAGAATTTACACTAGTGGAATCTGACTGTATCTGTATCCAGATTATGGAGACTAAGAAAACATATACTTAAAATTTCAGCTGAGTACATACTGTGATACTGTCAGCATGGGAAAAAAAAGCATATTCTACACAAGGAAAAACCAGCTTGACTTTTTCTTGACATTTTCACTGTATTGACCCCATCTTGCATTCAGACAGGTAGATGGAGTGTCTCTGACTGTTTCTTATTTCTGTTTTGGAGCCACCCAAGGAAGAGAAATCCAACAAGGGCTGTTAAAACCAAAACACTCCCTCTGGCTCTGAAAGCCTCTGAGACGCAGATCTGTTGTTGCTAGGAAAGTATTTTGGGGAAATATCACTATGTGTTTTTTCTATTCCCATACTTTTCTGAAGCCATCTGTCCTTGAACACTGCTAAAAACAGGGTCTTGGGCTAGATGGACCTTATATTCATTAGAGTCAAAGAGTCCAGGAGGAGACGTAAACCCACGCCAGTTTAACTTAGCATAGTTGTCCTATAAGTAGAAATGTTTGCTAATACTGAGAGTGCATTAGATTTTGATAATGGCGTTTTTCTAGATGGCCGTGTCTTTTCCTCAGAGGTATATGTTTGTATTTCTTTCTCAGAATTTGTGATGAGTAATCAGACAAACTCTGATTAAAATATCCTACTCAGGATATCCTCATAGTGTCCCTTGCCCCTGCCTCTTACGTCTGGGAGGGACTAGTGCTTTGCTTTTGGTGCTGGCATATGAGAAATGGGTTTCCATTCTGTGCATGGGTTTTCTGCTATAACTGTGGAAGACAGAAATGGGAAAAGTAGTTTTCCTCGTTTGAGAGTAAACATTAAACACTAAATAAGGAAATAGAATTGTCTGTCTTCTTTTTTTTGTCCTTTTTAAATTTTTTTTTCTTTTCCTTTTAATTGGTGCTTTTTCACAGTAGATGAAGTGAGGAAGAGATTATCCAGTGGCTGAGTAACATGTCTGAGATTCAGGAGGTGCAGCTTCAGTTTCTGTCCTATCCCAGCAACATCAGGCATGTCCTTAGGAGTCTGCCTATACTACTACATATATGAGTACCAAAGAAGAAGTTTTCACTCCAGGCCCCAGTTACATACCTTGCTCATTGCTTTCCCACTCCGGGCTGTGATTAGGATCACTGTAAAGAGCTCATGCAAAGACAAGGCACAGGTACCTTCCCTTTGAATTCACTCCCAGGTCTGTTCCTGAAAGGCAGTATGGAGGAGACTGTGTTAGGTCTGGCTGCTCCTGCCTGGCACAGTTTTCCAGCGCTATCTCATCCCCCTTGCACCCTCACATCACCTGCCAGGACATACTATGTGAAGCCCTCAGTTTTGGAAAAACTACTTTGGTGGGTTGCAGCACAGATTTCATATTATTCCAGCAATGCAAACAGAAAAAATACACAGAGGGAGTCACGAATACATTTAAAATCTGCAGAGGCATCACTTGGCCCAGGTGTTGTTTGGATGATGTGGAGAGAGCTGAAAGGAGTATTTCCTTCTGCTTTCCTCTCTGAGAAATCTGAGTCAGCAGCTGTCTTTAACAATATTTTTTAAGCAGCTAGATTAACAGCTGGAGACTCTAAGCACTGCTGTAAACTTAGTAAATAATAAAAACTAAGCTAGCTTTTTGATGAAGTAATTCTGGTAGGAAAGAACAAGATATTCTGTTACTATAAAGGATGGCTCACTGGAAATATGTATGGCAATCCTGTTTCAAGACATTCTCAGTAATTTCCTTAATTAGCTATCCATGTTTGCTGTACTTGTCCCTTATAATATGTGCAGTGTTATCCTTGCTATCTGTAATCTCTTTGTTGATTTTGATTCTCCTGAAATGCACTTTTCCCTCCAGTGAAAAGTACCAAAAGGGCTTTCATTCAAGAAAATATGCTTGGCATCTGAAAGTTTGGGATATGTGGGAGTCACATCCTTTTTGTACAGTTTCATCTAGTACAGTGGGAGTTTAACTCCTTACTGTCTCCTGCAGAAGGATGTTGAAATTATGGAGGTTGCAATGTAGGTGTTTGAGGTGGGGGAAGAAAAGGTTTCAGGGGAAAACCCTGCAGCTGCTGCTCTCCTGAAGTAGGGGGGGGAGGCAGGAGGGAAGGAGAATGAGCTCTACCTGTGCTCGCAGCCCTGTGTCCCAAAAGGCAGGGCATCCCTCTCACCACTGTACAGTGGCTAGTGCAGCTGTACAGCAGCTGTAACTTTGGTACTGGGTAGGGAGGACTCCCTGGAAGCACTTACCTTCCTGAGGCTGAATGTCTCTGCAGGGTTAATAAGATAAATTTTCAGGGTCAGGTTTTGCACAGTTAAGGATCGGGATAATTTCTCCATGTTAAACTTTTACATAGCTCCCGTTTTATTTTCCAGTACTGTTCTGACTCCAGGGTCAGGTTAAAATCTCTAGAAGCTGATGAGAAAGTACTGAGTGCTGGACTGGAAGGAAAATAAACAATATTCTGATTTTGTCACCTTCTAAATTCTGGTTGTTCTGTGGGTCACAGGGGCTCCTCCACCCCCCACCATCTGTAGCTGTTCTGCTTTGACAACCTTGTGCACTGGTTATGATCTGTGCCACTATGCATGCTTTGCACATTAAATACATTTTCTCCCACCCAAGAGCCATCCTCTCATGGCTACATTTGTTCATCTGAGGCTATATGGCACAGGCATAAGAGCAGGATAAATGTAGGAAATGTTGAGATTGCAGCACCAGAGCATGCTTCCCCGGTCCAGACTTGGCTTAGCATCCAACCAAGATCTGGACTGCACAGAAGCAAGGGAGCTGTGATGCCTTCCAGCAGGATGCTGAGGGCACCTGCCCAGTGCTACAGGCACAGCCATGGGGCTGATTTACTCTTCTTGCACCTGTGGAATTGCCAGAGATCATTACAGGCTTTTTAGTCTGCAGGAGATATATAAAAGAAGGCAAGAACGAGTACCTGGCTCACTAACAAAAAGATTTCAGGCCAAATGACTCACCTCTGGAGGAGTCAGAAGCAGCTTTGTAGAGGACATGACTTACAAGGGAATTCAGTAGCTGGGATTTATTTGTTTTTCAGAGCTTGTTAAGCTTTTTAGCTCTTAAAAAGTAAATTTCCATACAGAAAGAACGTAGACTTCAGACTCATGAGGTTTGAGGAGAGACTTTATAAATGGTCACTTGTTGTGACTTGTCACAGAGGAAAAGAAAGCAGGTTTAGAATCTTATTGTTGCCCAGATCATAAGACCCTCATGTTTGTTTACATAAAGATGTCAAGCTGAGCCTTTGCCTTTGGTTATAAACACAACATTTGTAAAAGCATCCATCCTGAGAGAAGTTAGCTTCTTATGAGAACTGTTGTTTTTTCCCCTCAATACTTCAGTTGAAGCTTTGCCAAAGAGGTCAAGTAGATAGTGGTCTCACAAAGCTGAGAGTCACCTAATGTACTTAGTGTATTCATAACTTTGATGGTTTCTAAATATACTGCTAGAGAAGGACCAGAGTGTTCAGGAAAAGACCACACTGATAAAAATGTGAACATCCAGTACAAATAGCCAGGCACAGGGCAAGATGTAATACAATGGACGACTTGGAGCATAACTCTGAAGTTGCATTACCTTGAAATTCTTCACATTCTGTGCAATAGCTTATACCTTAAGTCCTTCAAGCATTTACCACAGCAAAAAACTACGTATGTCAGAATAAACTCACAACTTACTCTAGATATCACTGAAAATTAACTGGTGCGCTTGCCTAAAACTGGGGATATTGTCACATGCAGTAATGATAATGAAAGCTTTACTTTTGCTATAATAACTAGTGGTGATTATACTACGTGATTTTCAAGAACCTCCAGAGTGAATTAAGAGGATAGGAAATTGCTGAACATATGCTGATATTTTTTCCCTTTGAGAAGTCATATAACAGATTCATTGGGTAGTTTGTTCTGTAACACTTTGGATCTTCAGAATAACCTCTTTTACATGGGACAGAGAATGATTTGGTATCTGCTTGTGATAAAATTACAGGCTGCATATCATTGTTGTTTTGCTGAAATATGACTTGAAATAGTCTGAACTAAACTCCAAAAACAACAGATCCAGATTGAAGGTTTTTGAGTACTTCGCAAGTCCATTCTTAATTAACCAATTTTGCTAGAGTTAATATAACTTCAAACGAAACATATTTACAGAAAGCTTTTACGCTTAGAATTTTAATTCTACTAGTAAAAATCTTGCCAGAGATTGGATTAAAAAAAAAAACAAACCACCAACCAAAAACTAAACCCAACAACAACTTGCATCTTTCTGTTCGATGAGTGTTAATTGAATTTTCCTTGTCATAATGAAGGGTAATACAGAAGGTGGTCTTAAAGAAACTTACCGTACCAGTACTTACAGATGGCACTTTCACTCCTACCACTGGGCTGATTTACTCATTTCATTAGGTTTACATAATATTTCTATGTTTATCTGTTGCAGAAGTGAAGAATAGTCATAAATAATGTAGGAAGTCTCCTAATTATAAACAAAACATACATAAGAATGAAAAAAAATATTTTACCAATGGGCTACAGCTGCGTTTTACAATTACAAGGGATTACAGGGGCTTGATGAGCTAAATAATATAGCTTGTCTAAGCACAACAGCGTGAGCTGGTAAAATAAAATAAAATTTCATTCTGTAAATAGTTCTTGTACTGGGACCAGATCTCACAGTCTACTACAAGGTAGAAATGGCAGCGGCAGAGAAGGATGGCTGGGGAGACTCAAGGAAGGTGCTAGATGCCCAAGAAACGGAGGTATATACATAAACAGTCCCTGGCACACTATTTTCCTGCCAGCAGCAGTGAGCAGCTTTAGGCAGACACCTATTCTGCCTACGCATACAGCCAACCCTGCTCAGGGTGCTCCTGTTCCGACAGAGCTGCGATTTTGACATTTCTGGATTTGGTGACCTGAGGAAGGATTCAGATCAATATTCAGATACCTTTGCTTAGAGTTGCAGGCATGGGTTTTAGTGGCATCCTGCTTGCACTAAGCCTCCAGCAGCTGGTCCAGAGGGGTGCAAGTTGCTTATAGCCCTGCGCAGATGCCTTAGATGTCACAGAACATCTCT
This sequence comes from Eurypyga helias, assembly GCF_000690775.1. Lineage (NCBI taxonomy): Eukaryota > Metazoa > Chordata > Aves > Eurypygiformes > Eurypygidae > Eurypyga > Eurypyga helias. The sequence continues at coordinate 13,733 of NW_010265091.1, read as the reverse complement.
ACACCAAGTGCTTATATTTAGGTAAGTCCACTGAACCTTAAGTTTCTACATGGAAATGTCTACAGGTGATCAAGGCATCTAATCTTCCCTTGTGACCTGAGGACGTACACTCTTTACAGTGGATGGAGAGCTGAGTTTGTTCTCCATGGTCCACTGACAGTATTGACAGGGTTACTGTTCACTGAGACAAGAGCTTAGATACCTGCCTCCTACACAGACATCTAAACATATGCATCTATATCCAAAACTGAATCCCACTCCAAATTCTGGTTTAAATTCTGGCTTGTTTTGTTTTCCTCAAAACCGGCAATATTTTTATTGCAGTCTAAATTGTAGTGATGTGTAAGATGTATGCAGTTTGAGATTAAATAGCTCATTAAGTCAGCTTTGAAGTCTAGTCTGATGGTGTCCGCAACAGCACATTGACCTGGAGCACGCTGGTAACTATGTGATGTACTTAGTACAGAGGGCTATGGAGGGCGAACTATGAATTAATTGTTAGTGTGCAGGTTTTCTTCCTGTTGACGTGTAAAACGGACTGCTCCGGAAAGCAGCATTGCTTTTAACTGGGCTTTTACTCTTCTTCATTGCAAGATAGCATGCTCCTCCCTGTTTATCCGAATGTGGGACTACCAGAAGATGTTGCAAATGTTTTTCACCCTTGGTCCTATGTACATGGCTCCAGCCAATTCTGTTTGTCCCTTAGCTCTACCAACACCAAATTGGATTAGAAATTTAAAAAAAAATATATCTGCCAGAAGTGAATTATTGAGGGATTTCTCAATTTCCTTCTGATGTTGTACCTGAAAAGCCAAAAAAGAAAATGCCAAATAATCTGTTTCCTCTAGGTGCTGACTACAGTTTAGAGAAATAGCAGGAGGAAATAAAAAATAACACTGGACTGGGCTGGATTTGAATCGCCAGGTGAAGAAGAAACGCCCATGGACAAACTTGGAAAGCTAAAAGTTAGTGTACTATTTGTCTAAGTAACTTCATTCACTTGCATTCAGCTTGCAAAGTTTGGTGCTTAAATAGAATATATAGTCCCAAATTTGGGTGTTGTCATGGGCAATTATCCTTGGGTGAATAAAAATGAGGCAGAATTAGTGCCTCCTATTGCAAACACCTTGGTATGAAAAGTTGGGTTCTAAATATTGGCCTTCCTGACTCAGAACAATTATCAGACATTATATTTTAAGGAGTGCACTTTATAGCTTGAAAATAACAGTCATGTGTTTTAATGTATTCAATTTTACTGGCCTGACTTTCACATATTTTAAGAGCTCTCTACCACTCCGTGGCAGCATAAGAAATTTATCTTGCCAGAGGGATATAAAGGGTCTGTAAATGAAAATCAGGGCTCAGTTATTCTATTTCAGAATATCAAGGTCTCAGGTATTAGGTTGTTTGAGATTATTGTTACCTACCCTACCTTAATATGAAAGTCAAATCATGCAAAGAAGTATGTGCTGGGATGAGTGAAATATTTCCCCCTTCTGTTGTTGTGTTTTGTTTCCTTGCAGTTAGAAGCAGCATAAAATGTGCAATTGAATCCTGTTTGGTTGATATTAAGATAATAATTTCCTGCACATACCCATACAAACAATGCTGCAATGAAAACTGAATACATTCCTGCAGCCTATGAATACCCATAGTAAATAGCCTGACGCTAAATTAACTAATAAAACTTTTCTAATTATGCATGGTAGAAAGAGTAAAGGAGAGTGATAGCAGGAAATTCCTTTTGCCTCATGCTATGGGTTTGGAAATGCAGTGACATCATTCCTACTGCCAGGCACTAGAGGAGATCATAATAGGATATAATTGTTGCTTGCTCATTTGATTGAACTCCAAAACTATATCAAATAACACTTAATTATACACACAGAATATCATTACAGAAGAGAACTCCGAACTGAGAGCTCAGTGTAAGCAGAAGCATTTAATAATTATACAACTCCTGTAGATGCAAATAGATAACTTGCTGCTAATTAGTCTGGAATTTTACGCTCGCAGTATACTAAGTAAATCTAGTGAAAATTAGTTGGGAGCCTGAACATACAGTTTTACTATAGCTCCATCTGGTACATGCCCTCTGATTACCCAGCACGTTGGCTAGCTGTTTGAGGGACACATTTGATATCTGGCCAAGTTTAAAGGTCTGCTGGAGGTAAAACAATGCCCACCCTTTTACAAGGGGATCATTGTTGCTCAACAATAAAGCTCTCTGGCTTATTTGAATGTCAACAATTCAGAAAAGTTGATGTTTGGAGCCATCAAATAAAATGTTTTTGTGGAACAGTTTATTATTTCAGTGGTAATTATTTGAATCATTCATGGTAAAGGATGTTTGCTAATGAGAGCTTGGCTGCTGTAAATTCCAGGGAGACTGAATGCTCTTTGTGCTGACAAAAAGGCCCAAATCACTGGAGAGCAACTGACTGGACAAATCATTCATCTATGCAAATGCCAGCTGAAATGGTCAGATGCATTTATTACCCTCCTCATTATAGTAAACAAGGCAGGAATCGTGACTGGCAGTTATCAACTTGCCCTGAAGTGTGATTTGTTCTCCTACCACTATTTAAATGAGAGGAAGAAAGGCATACCACCAGGGACTTTGTCGGTTTATAAAAGAGTAAATGTCACATAGCCCAGTGCTTAAAGACTTTTGATTGACAAATGTTTTATTTGACATATCAAACAATAATGGTTTTCATATCAAATAGTCCATATTTGTTAGCAGAAATTTAACCCATGGAAGAATGAGAACGGATTTTTCAGAATGCTCTGAATCCAGATGGAAAGGTACAAGTAAAAAGCAACTCTCTAACTGAGTGGACTGGAAAGATTCACACAGTACTGTAGAAAAATGGTTTTAATGGAGGCCTCAAACGAACCGCTGTCTTAGCTTCAAGAAGGCATCTCGCATCAGAAAGGTTAATAGCATGTAACAGAAGGAAATAAAACAGTGATTTTTTTTTCCTTTAGGAAATAAAATAGCAGTTTGAGAGATCTAAACAGGACCTGCCTCATCCTCAAATTATGTTCCTAGGACATTTATGCTTGTATTAGAACAGGATATAGCCCTAGTTGTTTGACGGGTGCCTGGGTTTGATAACCAGAGATACTACTGAAAAAATTAAAATCAAATGAAAAAAACAAACAAGAACACAGCTCAGAATTCTTATTTGTATTAGGAGTGTGTGTTTGTTGCTACTTTTCATTTTAACAAGCGCAGGCTTTTGTGTGGGTGTCCTGTCATGACTGAATATGAACCAAATTGTATATAGGTGGCTCTAAGACCCTCTATAAATATTTACAAAGTCATATGTCCTCTGGTATTAAACAAGAAAGAAATTACAAGTGGTTAAACGATGCTTCACATCATTTGCTGACAATGTCTTTTCACCTCCATTAGTTGATGCAAAGACCAGGGGGAAAAAAGCATGTATGCTCTATCCAAGTGCGGATGTGCACTTTGATTGATTGAGAATGATCTCTTTGAGCTTTGTAGAAGTGGGAGGACAAACTGAGTCAGATCCTTTAAATCTCTTCCATCCAGGACAATAAACTGTGTCTCAAGAATAAGATCCTGAAGCTGAGGAAAAATGACAGATCATTGGGTACTGTAAGAGTAGAATAAAGCTCTTGGGTCATAACTTTGGGGGGCCAGGGGGTGTGACATGATCCTACCTGCCTGTATCTTCTGACACATGAATGCTGTTAAACTGAGAGTCTGCAATTCAGGTAGCCTGGAAGAGAAATACTAAGTTGAAAGGAAGCAAGAAAAAGCATATCAGAAAGATTCTTTGGGTTATCCAGGAAATATAATGTGATTTTAATAACAGTATGAATATCAATAATACTGCTTATTAGCTAGCATGGTAGGGGGAGGAATTAAAAACAAACAATGTCTATATAATGCTTTATGGCTCTTGTGAATCAAACATTAACTGATTCATTTTCTCATTAACTCTGTGAAGTAGCATCATTAATCCTCCTTTGTGATGGGAAAGCATCTGCATAAATAGATAGGTGATAGATATCTAAGGTCATTCAGCTGGCTGCAGCAGACCTAGGTGTTACTACCTAGAGCATCTGATTTCCACTTGCGTGTGTAGCTTTTGCTGTATGCTGGGACTATGTACAGAGGCGTTTCCTACATGCTTAAAATGGATCACCACGGCATTTACTTGTACTGCATACCTCTGCTATCAACATTTAAAGGTCCCTGACTTTTAACATCATTAAAAAAAACCCCAAAAAACCAAATCCAAAAACTTGTTGTTGTGGCTATCACTACTGTCATTAGAAACACAGGATTTTCCATTCCAACCTGAATTAATTCCAGTATCCAGTGTGTGGACGGAGGTTGACCTGCACTTCAGAGCAATATCCTTGGCCATTTGGGCTGTGCTGTCTTGCATGTGGAAGGAAAAAATATTCTGCAGGCATCCCAGAACCACAAGGACATCTGGTGAGATATACCTTGCAGACAGAGGGCTACAAACATTCTTGCTGATCACAAAATAATTCAACAGTAGTATTTGATTTTGTGACATCATGCAAAGATGACTGTCAAATACATGGAAGAAAATGTTCTTTTTTTTTCCCAACATATCTTCTATTATTACTTTAAAGTGCTCCTTTGCATTCTGGTCCTAATGTAGTCTGAATACACCTATAAAAAATAAAAAGTCATTTGTTACCAGCTTGTTCTTTACAGGCATTTTGAGATTACCCTCCCATGTTGGGATCCAGCCAGCTCTTATTTATAGGAGACTCTGCTTCTTCTCCCTCCTATGCCCCCATATTCCCCTTTTGTCATTCTCAAGCTCCTGATTTCTTCCTGCTCAGAAGCTGGTGTGTTGAAATGCTCCCATCCGTCTCCCACTCTAGCTACCATCAGTCTCCTTCAGACCTGCCATGTCATTCCAGAGCTGTTGCTTCGGCAGGTCTCGAGGGTGCTGTCCCAAGGGGCTGATTTTACACGGTGGAAGAGGCAGACAAATGGTTAACTGCAGAGACTGGACAGGCCAACGGAGCTTTAGTAAAAGCTATAAATAGCATCCTTGGTTTTGAGGATTTTGCAAGCGAAGAAGGCAAGCTGCTAATGAGGCAGGGAGGAGCACCTGCTCTTCAGTGACTTTGCTGGCCTCCACCTTCTCCGCTGGAGAAAAAGTTAAAGGAGTTGATTAATATAGTTCAGGAAGGTTTCAGGATTAATTTTCAGGAATGTGAAGTAATCAACATTTTCTCAAGCAGTTAGTATGTTCAGTCAATAACAATGCCACCTTCAGGACTATGTGCCCAGAATAAACGATCATCAGGAAGCCAGCGGCAGGACAACACTCCATCTGAAGGGTTATAGTAATACAAGAGGGAAAAAAAATCTCACTAACAATGCTGAGTATCTGTCATTAATGCATACTGGAAGCTAACAGCAGGCAGCAAAGAAACCTGTTTCATTTTTGCCAGTTATTCCAAGTAACTCGGTGTTCCCTGCATGGAGGTGAGCGGGCTGCAGGTACATGAGCAGTTTTCTGTGCATCCTGGACCTCCTTAGTCCATGCAGGAGCTGCAGATGTCACTGCAGCTTCAGGCTTGGACTGGTGATCCCTAGCTGTGTCCTCCAAACAGTAAGGAAAGCTTTTGGTGCCAGGCAGCAGAGAAATCAATAGATAAAAAAAAAATAAAAACAACCCAGGTTCAAACCAAACACTGCTCTTCTGGTGAAACTGCTGTATTTGAAACCTAAGAATGAAATTGCTCTGCCATGAAAAACATAATCCAGTGTTCTTAGCAACTGCACACTGAACTAATTAATTACAGTGCCAACAACTCACCGGCAAATCACAGGCATAATATTTTGGAGGAAAAAGCTCCAGGAAGAACTGACCTACCTACAAACTTCCTTAAGCAACTTTATCATGGGGTAATTCCAGTCACTTCAAAGGAGTCACACTCATTCACAAGTGTAGAAATCAGTACAGAAATAACCAAATAATTTTTATGTATTTGTTGTCAAAAACTACTTAACAGTCATAATTACGTGAAATCATTGGCAGACGTGCTGAATAGCCCAAAACTGAAGGGAGAGTGAAACAAATAAACTGTGAAGACATTTCTACATTTAAAAAAAATGTTCCTTACGCAGTCTGATCAGTATCCAATACAAACATACTAATACCAGTCTTTTCATTACTCAGAACTCTTTCAGCAACTGCATCCAAATTAACGTAACCAGCAGGGAATTCATGATAATCGTACGTTAATTCCCAGGATGAATAATTGAGGTATCAGATGCAACTGCTCAAAAAACTTAATCTAGTTTAGCGCTAAAGTAACAAGTTCTACGCTTTAACTTAATCAAGAAAACTATACATAGATCCTCATTAACATACCAGGGATCAATCCATAGCTGATAGAATCACAGACCATGCAGGTTTAACAGTGTGCGGCTCTACCACACTTAACTCTGCGTGTTTAAAGTTTCACAGCGCTGATGATCTTACAGCTAGGAAACATCACCTCCCATGATGCTATGAGCCCTCTTTCCAGAGAGATAATGATGTGTGGATGTGGAAAATGTATTATTTTTAAAAGATGCTTCGTTTTTCTTGTTTGGGATCAGCTAGCATTTACTCACACTTCACTGTATTTCTGTGCATGTCCTGCCTGTCACAATTCCTCTGAGTGCTAGTACGACACTATGTTGCTGCCTATTCACCCCCTCTCTGTAAATATTACTTAGATCAAAAACTTATTTCATCAACTATAGAAACCAGCCAAATGCCTGCAAGAAAAGACAATCATTTAAAAAGCTAAACCATGCAAAATAGGAAGGAGTTAGCTAAATAAACCAAGACCAGAGGGTTTGAGAACTACTTGTAACTAACAGCTTGCTTGCTTCTGACTAGCTGTGAGGTGGAAATACAGCATTCAGCTCAGTAAGGTAAGAAATTCCAGTATAACTAGTAGACAAGAATGAAAAAAACCCTTCAGATTCTTGTCTTTTATATTCTGATTGTTTGAATGCCAACGCAGTATCCATGCATACTTCAGAAGCAATGTAGCCCAGTTTTATCTATTGCTGTAGTGAATTCATTCCTAAACAGAGAATGTGTGGGTCAGACATCTGGCCGTGTTATTTTGTATTTGCACCATATCCATACCTCCAGGGACTTTCACAAATTAGGGTGATCAAACGCACCTTCTGCAATGGGTGCAGCGTGTGTGTATATGTGCATATTACAAGCACGCACACCCAGTGTAATTTTCAGCTGTCGGTATAGCAGGGAAAGGAAGGTGGCTACAAGCTTCTAGTTAAAAGCTGCAGCTCATTAAGTCCTTCCTGAAATCTGCTGCTAAAAGCTTATATATTTAAGAAAGTGACAATCTCTTTTCTTACACATTATCTGCTGGAAACAAAAAGCAGAAAGAACACAACTAGAGAGGTCTTACCAGTTTTACACACCCACCCTAGCAATAAGAGACCTATTCCGCAATCCATTCTCTTAGTTTTCTCTATATTCTGGAAAAATGCTTGAATGACAAACTCAGCCGGATGACCTGAAGCCATCTATCCTCAGATCGGGGCAGACTGAACTTCCGCTGCTGAATAGACCTTATCTCTTTGAGAAGATAGGTTCCTTTTTTGTGCCCTTGCTTGCTGAAGATGACTCATTAGGTTAACCAAGAGGTCATTAGGTCATTAACTGCCCAAGTTGTGGTTGATTTCCCATGTCTTTTTAGGGCTTGTATACATTTAGAGCGCCCAGACTTTCCCTCACTAAAATTCAGGAATAATTTGGTTTAGAAGAAGGCAACAAAATAAGATGCTGAATTCTAATATATATTATAAACTCTTCCATCACAAAATAAGCCTTGAAAAGTCCTTTGTATACTTCCTCTCTTTCTTTTTTAAAGTAAAACATGTCAAGCAGTAAAACCTCTTTAATTTTTATGAGTAAATTTTCTTACATTGCTCTTTAATAGATCACTTTTACTTTTTTATACTTGTATGATAACTTCAGCAGTGGAGATAGGTATTAAATAAGCATATGATTTTAATATTGACACATTTACATGGCTGAAAGCAGCTTTTCTGAATGCGGTGGAATTCAGAACCACGCTCTTCTGAAAGAAAACTTTTGCACATCTGATCCATCACGTTAGAAGCCTAAGACATAAGCTGTAAAGCATCACCAACATCTTCTCCATTCATTGCCACTGATAACAATGCTCATATTGATCTGACTAGAACAGCAGTATGAACTTTACAGTACTTCTCATAGTTTTCCAGGTTTCTGACCCTTGGGTAGAATCATTTTATTGTTTGGGCCTCTGTAACTCTTCAGCTTTGCTGAGCTCTGATTTGACTGACCATGCCATTGTGAAATGTGGCAGTAGTGGATAAGCCACAGGCAGCTCTGTAGCCATGGAACGCAATTGACCTATAAAAATATCTCTGGTCATATGAACATATTATAAATGGTTTAAAATAGTTATGTGATGCTTGATGAGAGGCTAACAATGTCTCTTTGTGAGGCTAAATGACATATCTCTATTGAAATCAATATGGCTTAGATCTGCAAACACAAGTCCTGCGCCGCAGCTCTATCTATTCCTTTGGTTTTTATGCTAAAAATCCACACAGTGTGGACATTACACACATCTATCTCAAAACTATCCGTCATTGGCTCCTTGCTGCCATTCCATTCATTTATACATCCATTACGCAAGAAAGTATGTATACTGGAAAGTATTTATTTCTGGCACGATAAAGGAGACTTGAGTTGATTAACAATTACTCCCAATCAATATCACGATAAAACAGAGTCCTGCTATTTATTAGAACTTTTCTATCATCATGAGATTACGGTCAGACCTTGTTCAAATGTACCCGGCAGCTCTCGAGTTGTTGGGAAGAAGGAATCAGTTGTCCTTGTTCCTTGAGCATACGTGCCTGTGATACTCCTCTGCACTCCTAGCAGGCTGCAAGGAAAGCCTAGAGACCAGAAGGAGCCGACAGTGCACCAGAAGCATTTAGCTTTAGAAATCTGACATTCAGAAGCTTAAATCAACGGGTCCAGTTTGAAGAAAGTAGGTGCTTTGCCAGAATTGCCTCTGGGAAAGTTTTTATGGCAAAGACACCTAGAGCATTTACTTGTCTGCTGGAGCAGAAAAATGGGGGTAGCCCAAGGGCTAAGGGAATTTCCCACTTATTCTTTCAACTGTTATTCAGGTTTCAATGTTACTGTATATCTTGCTAAAATGTGATACAGGTTTTACATTCCCACTCTTAAATTTCAATCGAACGCAGTAACAAGCTGTGCAGTGTCAACACAAAAGCTTAATAAGATTGTATCTATCTCTGTCTCTTTAGATCCCTATATGAAGCCTATTGCTGGTTAAAATTAGCATATTATCCTTACTGGATCCTACTGCTGCTGACAAAGGATTCTGATTTAAAACTTGCCTGAAGATTCTTGCACAACAACCTCCTTGTATACAGTAGATTTTACTATCTCAGATTCCCTAATTCTCATTAAAAACCTCACCAAGGCTTCAGTCAGCATATCCTTCCCAGGTATCCTTCCCAGGCTTTAGGATTATTGCTCCTAAATATATACCTGCAGAAAGATAAAAAGGAAAGAGGAAAGATTTTTAAGCGGGATATGTCCAGGTAATACTCTATTTTGACAAATTAGGATTTTCTTATTCTGTACGCTTTTTTCTTAAAGCATAATTACATATCCTGCGGAGTGCTTCCACAGCAAGGGCAGTGCTTAGCCATTCAAATGCTGAAACTGTTCTTGTTATACAATTTGACGATATATACTAGCCTCTTCACAAGAGACATAGCAAGACATCGCCCTTGCCCCAGTGAGTCTATAGTCTAAATTCTGTGTGATCTACTGAGAACCAGTGCCGTGCCACAGAAAGAGACAGATGAAATACTGCAGCAGTTTAATTGTGTATAAGATTTAAACAGATACTTGTACTGTGGCACATTCTTCCCTTTTTCTTTTAATAAAAATACAGGAAAATAAAGGTAAAAAGCAGCAAATATGATCAACTATGCAATTTGGTGTTTTCATAGAGAATAGCAGAAAGAGGATGCTATGCAAAATATTGTCACATGGAAAAAAAAGCCCAGAGGGAATAAAAAATTTTGTCTGGAAAAAACAGAGTTCAAGCTGACACAGAAACCTATGACTTGTTAGGTCTGCCTCATGGAAACGCCTACAAACAAGTTTAAATTTACTCAGTGAATAGTCTCACTGACTTAGTATACTTCCTCTTCCACTTCAAAGAATATATGTAATTTCACATATCAAAAAGCAGTAACGCTGGTCCAAGAGGCAGTGAGATGGTTCCTATGCTGGGTTAATATCCTGGGATGCAGAGGAAGCCAGAGAGAACAACTCACACCAATAGCAACGATGCCTGCATGCACACTCAGTGCTGCTTTGCAGTTAACACTTGGCTAAGTTTGTTGTATTAGAAATAACTCACTGATTAAAACGATTTCATTATTTTCAAGGTTCAATTTAACACTTTAAAATACAAAGCTTTGCAAAGTGATAACAAAATTCAGACAATTTTCTTGCTGGGAGACGGAACTAGTGACTTACAAGCCAGGTAGGTTTTTTGCATGATTTTTTATTTACAAATTGTTTTCTAAACTGATATGTTAGAAACAGCAACACAGGCCTTTCTTTGATTTCAAACTTTAGTTAAGTTTTATACTGTTTTCAGGAGGAACTGTCTCCAGCTCTTTACCCAAGACTCATGTAAGCAGATTCAGCAATCTCACTAAAAATCCCTTTGCTAGATGTGCTTTTTCAAAGACCACCTTGGCTGGAAAAGTGGATCTGGAAATCTGGGAGTGCAAATGTAAGAGAGCACTGGAGCTCCACCCATAAGACACAGTAGTTGACATGGTGGGATCTTTACCTCCTTCTATGGAAAGTGTCCCTCTGGACATTTTTATCAGCCATCACAATGGTGCCTTGTGGTGACAAGCGAGTTAAAGTATCTGACCATGGGTGCAAGTCACAGCCACCAAGCTGAGTGCTGTGGCTGACATGCCTGAGGGATAGGATGCCATTCCGACAAACCTGGACAAGCTCAAGAAGTGGACCTATGTGAACCTCAAGAGGTTCAACAAGGCCAAGTGCAAGGTCCTGCACCTGGGTCAGGGCAACCCCCAGGATCAATACAGGCTGGAGCATGAAGGGATTGAGAGCCATGTCAAGAAAGTCTTGGGGGTACGGGTGGATGATAAGCCAGATGTGAGCTGGAAGTGTGCTCTGGCAGCCCAGAAAGCCAACCGTATGCTGGGCTGTACCAGGAGAAGTGTGGCCAGCAGGTCGAGGGAGGGGATTCTCCCCCTCTACTCTGCTCTTGTGAGACCCCACCTGGAATATTGTGTCCAGTTCTGGGACACCCAACATACGAAGGACACAGATCTGTTGGAGCGAGTCCAGAGGAGGCCATGAAGATGCTCAGAGGGCTGGAGCACCTCTGCAATGGGGACAGGCTGAGAGAGTTGGGCTTGTTCAGCCTGGAGAAGAGAAGGCTCCGGGGAGACCTTACAGCATCCTGTACTTAAAGGGGGCTTATGAGAAACATGAGGACAAACTTTTTACCAGGACCTGTTGCAACAGGATGAGTGTAATGGTTTTCAACCAAAAGAGAGGAGTTAAAGGTTAGATACAATGAAGAAATTCTTTATGATGATGGTGGTGAAACACGGCAACAGGTTGCCTAAAAAAGTGTAGATACCCCCTCCCTAGAAACATTCAAGGTCAGGCTGAATAGGGCTCTGAACAACCTGATCTAGTGGAAGGTGTCCCTGCTCATTGCAGAGAGGTTGGATGGATGACCTTTAAAGGTCCCTTCCAACCCAAACCATTCTATGGTTTTATGAAATGTCACTAGCCATATCATTCCCTTACATGCCTTTGGTACAGACACAGAGGACCATTTCTGGAACATATACTATCCCTAGTTTTATTTGCTGATGTGTATGTAGAAATAGGTATGAAGTGTCTATGTGGCATATCTCACTGGAAATTATCTGCCAGCTCTAGATGTGGATAACTGTTGAATAAATAGAGATCATCAATTGATTTTTTCAAAGGCTGTGGAATGACAATTTGACAGTAATTTGGAGCACATCTTGAATGCATATAGCTTGAATTTGAGACAGCAACCTAGACAAAAAGGACACTGTCACCCAATGTCCTCTGTCCCCTTCAGTAAACACCAGTGTCTCCCTGTAATTTTAAAATGCTACCTGCTGTTGGTCAACCTCTGTGAATAATGATGAAGCTGGTATGTCGTTTGTCTGGCTTGGTAAGGATGTGTCCATGCACAGCACATCATATTTGCTGTCTGAAAGCTTGGGGATGGTCTACACTAAGTGGAGAGAAGTGTACCTCCCAACAGCGAAATCTTCTGTGTGTCTTAGGCACCTGTCATAGGAGTGAATGGGATAGGCTGGATCATCTGGATGTATCCGTGGCTCCCCAGGGATTATAGGATGAGCCTAGCAGGCTAGATGAAGCACAGAATTTCTACAATGATAAATTTAAGTAAGATGAATCTATGATAATTCCAGCCTCCGTGAGCTGGCAGAAGAGTGGACTGAGAGAAAAACTTCGTATCCGTCTCTCTGCTGCACTGACGCCAAACTCAATCTCAACACAGTCTTAAAATAAACACAGGGTAGGAATGATTTCACAGACAATATTTGGCCAAACATAGACCTGAACTATGTTGTACAGATGCCTGAACTAGTTGCCTGCTTTTTCTTTATAACCAATAGACAGAAATAGAAACTTTTAGGTTCCTGTTCTCCAGGTGATACATTTAATGTTAAAGTAGAAGTCTTAAATAGGTTAGATAAATTGTGTCTTCCAAGTATTGCCCCCTTTTCTCTTCATTTCATTCGGAAAGGGAGGATATGTACAAAAGCTAAAATGAAAACAGTTACATAAACAAACCCAAACACAAAAATTCAGCTTCATGTCTTACCTATTTTCTGACTCACCAAATTTATTTGTAGACTGATTTCCACCTTTGTGGTGTTTTTTTTTGTATTGTGAATCCAAATTCTGAGGTGGCCAGTGCCGGGGAAGTCTATTGCCAGTACCTCTGTAGGTAGCAGCTGACCGTCGGGCAGGACCGATGCTGAACGCTGCGGCGAGGCTGCAGAGAGGCACGGGAACCTGGACAGCCTGCCGGCCTCTCCCACGCAAGTCGTGCCTTACAAGCTGGGGCTTAAACCGGTATTTTGAAATGGTGCGGTGGCCTCTTACGCGCAGAACAATTGTGCGTAGGCGTGTGTATTTCGGTATTCGTGCAGAGGTGCGATGCAGGTGTATGAATTGCCCAGGGTCACCCTGACGTGTCTGCTTATGGGAGGCAGGGTGGTGTGGCAGCCGCTGCAGCCAGCAACAGAGAAGCATTCTACCCTATAGATTTCTATAGGTGGGTTTTACTCTGAATGGACAGAATTTATATTAAGACACTATACAAAAAGTACCTTAGATATCAAGTATTTCGAACATCACCTGGATTTTTACAACTGCTTTTTGGCCACCTAGTCGAAACTACCTCTTGACACCGCCCTTCGCCTGGGTGTGCAGTTAAAATAAAGAAGGGGGTGCCGGGCCGAGCCCCCCTGGGCGCACTCGCCTCCCGCCCCAGCCCACTGC
>NW_010265090.1:0-747 GCF_000690775.1 Eurypyga helias | reverse complement strand
GCTTCTGTCCCTGCCTGGAGCTGTAGTACAGTCTCCATGTGTCTTCTCTGTCAGTGCTCTCAGAGCCCATCCCACCCGCTGTGTGCTCAGCTCTGCCCTGCAGACCCCTCCTGCAGCAGGGCACTGCCCAGGGGCATCTGTTTGAGTCCAGGGGCTCAGGAGGAGCTCAGAGATTTGAGAACCAGAAATGGGATTTCCTTTTTTCGCTAAAATTGATAATGTAATTCCCATCTCTCATTGCCCACTGATTTCACCATGATTGGAAAATTCAGAGTCCTTTCCTTTTGGGTAACACTCCCTTGGATTTCTTCTTGAGAAGTCTTCTCCAAAGAAGCCTCAGTGTAATCTGAAGGTTTGAGCAGCTCTAACCCATGTGGTACCTTCTCAACAGCACAAGGACCCCTGATGGGGTTTGCTTCTTCCACACAAAACTTCTCAGAGCATCTCCATGGGGAACTCCCTGAGCAGGCTGTGTGCTGATCCAGGCAGGCAGCACATGTAACGCAGGAACTCTGCTCTGAAGGACAGCCTTGGGCACCCCTGGCTGCACCCCAAACTTCACACCCTGAAGACATACCGGGGGAAGGACGCCACCCTGCCCTTTCCCTCTGCCTGCGCAGCAGGGATTCTGTGCACTGGAGCATGGAGTCCTCTTTCTCCACAACAGAAAAGCCAGGAAAGACTTCCCTAAAGATCCTATCAGTCATGCAATGTATCAGCTGTAGAAGATACCCCCAAGATATTCAC
>NW_010265089.1:0-25970 GCF_000690775.1 Eurypyga helias | reverse complement strand
GCGAACCCGCCGCTCCGGCGTCGCTCCCTGGGATGAGCCGGGCACCGGGGTCCGTCCCGGAACGCAGGTCACCGCTCGGCTTGCTTCTTTCTTTCTAACTTGCCCTCTTCTGGGCCGCTGGGCGAAGTACTGCTGATCTGTAAAAGCGCGCTGACCCGCCCGCGTTTAAAGGGGCAAGTGTGCAGCTTTCTGCAGATGCCGCGCGGTGCGTCTCGAAACGGCAAAAGAAGGCCGTGCAGAAAGTATCACCCAAGCAGTGTGAACACAGACAGGGTGCTGTAGGCCTCTGAATTACAAATAATGTTATCTGATATGTTTTTGATGTGTTGCCGTGACTAGACAAACTCCTGAAAAGCAGAATTGTATAGCGTGAACCCATAGACACGTAGTCCTGTCCCAGAGCGTTGTACTAGACCAGGTCCTTAGGGGGCGGGGGAAATCTTTTAGCTGAGAATGACGTTCCGCAATTTAAGGTTCTGTTTGGCTGCTTCTGTAACTTAACATTGGCCCATTTAGATTAGGTGTAGCACTTGCACAATTTCATGTTGTACTTACGGTACAGCCGCCAAACTTGTCACATGAAACAGCTCTTAAATTTCAGACTATGTTATGCTTAAAGGATGTCTATAAGCTCCAGACTTCTGTGCAATGCGTTTGATTTTTTTTTTTAATTAAGCCTATTAGTATGGTTACCATATTTTTTGGCATCCCTTACTTTTTTCAGTTCAACTAGAAGGCAAAACGTAAATTATCACAAATGCTTCTTAAATAATAGCTTTGTGTTTTTTATCTAGTAGACCTTAGCTAGAGGTGAAAAGCATGAAATTCAGACTAAAATAAGAAATTGTACTCATGTAGTGACTAATGTGGAGCAACAGTGATCTCAGGTTTCCTTTGAAGACTAAATACTTGTCCAGAGTCTGAAGTTTTAACTTATTTTACTATTCAGTTGTCAGGTCATTAAGAAATACAGAATGATGAATCACCAGTTATTTTAAGGATAAAGCATATTATGTATATAACAATTTACAGAACCATTGCCCAGAAGTTTAGACTAGGAAGTAAAAAATATGAAATCTAACCACAACCAGAAGTAGATCTGAAATGACAATGCAAGACTCTCAGGAGTGCAGAAGGAAGATAGCGGTTGTTTAATTTTCATTTTAACCATGTTACAATGCCTCACTCTGATTTAATGTAGAATTTTAAAATTAATTTTAATCTTCTGTCTGCCGTTATTTGCAGTCATACAGTGTTTCAGTTTACAAGTTTTGGAGCTCCTTTGCAGTACCTTGCTGTAATAAAGTGTGAAATTCGTAGCCAATACAAAGCTCAAATCCTGTTCCTTATAAAATGTCATGGTCAGCTCTTCCTTCACATTCAGTTATGATATTTACAAACATCCACAATATGTTAGCAGAGCTTTGTCTTCTTGCTTCATTCACTGTGCTTTCTTTACAGTCTTTGTGAATACACCGTTTTCACTTTATGGCAGTGGTGAAGTAATGTAGTCCTGATTTTAATGCAGTCTGTCTGCATTACTAATGAATTTTCATTGAATAAATGGATTAATCAGCCTATTTTGATTTTGGTGTTGCAATAAAATTGACTCACATAAGAGAATAAACACAGTAAAAGATGTATCTGAAGTGAGGATTTTCTTTCCCTCCCCTCCTTAATTGGTTACAAAACATCACGTTGTGCTGCTGTTCCACTGGCTTGTACAGAGTAAATTTGCTTAATATTTCAGTACAAGTACCAGTGCAAGCCGGACTACAGGCATAAACCTTGCAAGCTTCTTTAGAAGTAGAAAGGTGCTGGACTGGAAAGTCACTAGTGCCTTCAAGTAAAATAGACATATTTAAGTAAATATGGTAGTTTCTTTCTGCTGTTACTGGCTGGCAATGATTGGAGCAGCTTAGAAATGCTAGGGCAAAATATGTTTACACTTGAGTAAAGAGCAGTCAGCAGAGCATTATTGTCTCATGTAGAAGGTGTGACCTAATGTAATATAAATTCATTGCATGCTAGAAATGAAAAGGGTCTGATTTAAAAATAACAGCGTTTCAGTGCTGCCACCATCTGTTTCTGTGTATAGGGAGCTGTTTGTTTACAGTGACCTGTTTAAGTGCTTCTAAGAATGTCTTTGTTTACTGTTTTTTTGGTTTTGTGAGTTTTTTCTTTTCTTTGTAACCTTTAGGATTTCTGTTATTTAAAATACCCATACTTTCTTACATATTTATTAAAGAGATAATATCTGTTATCTCAGGTTGTGATTTTAATATTCTAAGATAGGCCATGTCAGATGTTCCCACTGGTCTTCTCTGCTTCCACAGCTGTATAAATGTTTGTCAGTATTTGGAGCCACAACAATCTGAACAAAAATGTTTAATGGAAATACAAATTTCACCAGAAACAGTTTTAATACAAAAAGGACTTTTCTAAAGCCACTAAGGTAATTTTCATCAGGTTCCAAATTTTATGAGAACAGTTAGGATGTCATGAAGGGGGACTTTGAAAGTAAAATCTTGTCTAGCCAATACACAGTGTATGAATTAATGGTCACCTCTACAATGTCTTTGCCTTGCAGATTTGAAATTTGTACCTGATTGACTGTCACTGAAAAACTCTTTTTTGCTTGGAATATGGATAATTAGTTAATTACATATCCTCATCTTGGGGAGAACTTTTATGGTTGCTAAGACTAGTCTTTGCACCTATGCTTAGTCAGGACACAGTTACACAAACCTAAGTTTCCTGAATATCCAAAGTAGTTGGTTTGCAGTCTCATGGAGAGCAAGCCAGCTTGCTATCCAAGCAAGAGAAGAGCGTGGAAATTGTCTTGAGGTGAAGCTCAGTTTGCAGGCATTAAGGTTGTAATTGGCTTAAAATATGTAGCTCTGCAAATCTAATCTGAAACAGTAATGGCACTACTTCAGATAGTGTGAACATAGCCCATGCAACCAAGTATGTGAAAGATAAAAGTAGAATTCCACTTCCTAGGGACCTACATCAGCTTTTTCATACTCACTATGCTGTTCCTTTGGGTGTCTCTACACTAACAGACTTGCAATTTCATGTCTCTAGTCCTGCAGATTGCAGGGTTAGAGATCATGCACTTTCCATGAACTTTGCAATTAAACCCCTTGAAGGTAACCGTTTGCATTCCTGTTGTTGGCTGTCCTGAAACTTGATCCAGTTGCACATACAGTTTTTGAGCCATACTTAGATTATCTACCGTATTGGCCCTATTCTTAAAGCACACAGGTCTACTTCCACTCTTTTTTTTTTTTTCTTTTCGTTTTTATGGCCAAGGAAACTTCTGTGCCTTGTTTTAATTCCTTTTTGTAAAATCTGCTTCATCTTGACTTTTGACATTTCTCAGTTCATGTCTTCTCTTTCAATGCAGCAGACTTTTCTTGCTCATTAGTTAATTGTGCAGGTTTTGTTTACTGCATCCTCACTAAAGCCCATTCAATCATATCAGCCTGCAGGCATTCATACGAGGGCAGATTTCTCCAATACAGAAGACTGAAGAGGAACATTTCTGGGTTTTGGCATTATGTAGAGATGTTTGAAAGTCAAAGAATTTGTGTAGGATAGAGCAGGTAGTCATTAAGAACAAGTATATTGGTTTTAGTTCATCTCTCATTCCTTGTGATCTCAAAACTTTCACTGCCTTTGTTACGTTTTGAAAGCACAGAGTATTGAGGATTGATGGTGTGAATATGAAATATGTAGTATTGTTTAATGTCATCCCTATTTAAAACATTGGACACCTTTAAAAACCTATCCTTTCTCCTTATGATTTGTGATTAAATGGCAAATTATTATGGAAGCAGCCGTTCTTCAGTAAAGCTGGACTACCTGTAGTAGTGCAGTGGTCTTCCCTGGCCCATGGTGACATACTAAGGATCACATCATATTTTTTCCTCCACCAGCATCACTTTTAGCTCTGTGTCCTTCATCCTCAAGCAGTACTGAAGCTCACTGGCAGTGATATATTCCTACAAGCAGTGCATTCAGAATCATTAGTATATCTGGTTTACCTCTGTTAAATTTTTATGTTGTTTGTCTTGTCTTGTGTTAATTAATTTTCCATTATTGATGTAGATAGATAACTTTTCAGAACATCTGTCTTCCAAAAGCCAGGAATATTAGAAGGCAGTATTGAAGTTCCAAAGAGAATATCTGTTTTAAAATAGCTGCATTTTTGTTTTACAGGTGGGTTGGTCACTTCTTTGTAAATTAATAGAAATTTGTCCAAGTACTCTGCAGAACATAGCTCCTAAGGATGTTGGGAAGGACTGGGAAGTATTGGGTGTTCACCAGTAAGTATTTTGTATGCAAAGGATCTTTCAGAATGCTTGGTTATCATGGCAGCTCACATATGCAATGAAATATATTTATATAAATGTTATTACATCAGCTTCTAAATGGTTCTATGGTTTTTGTTTTGAACTCCTCAGCCTTCGGAATGGGAGACTCATGCAAACAAGGAACTTAAATGTGTGTATAAATTCCCGATGGAGAAAGTAAAGGGGTCAGAGCCAGGCTCAGTCAGTCAGTGGCACCCAGTGACAGGATGAGAAGCAACAGGCACAAATTGAAATACAGGAAATTCTACTTAACCATTAAAAAAAACCCTAATCTAACTTTATTTAAAAAGAAAAAAATATTGTGAGGTTGATCAAACATTGGAACAAGTTGCCCAGAGGCGTTGTGAAGTCTCAAGCTTTGGAGCTGTGCAGAACCTGACTGGACATGACCCTAAGCAATCAGCTGTAGCTGACACTGCTTTGAGCAGGGGAGTTGAAATCAGAGACCTCCAGAGGTCCGTGCCAGTCTCAGCAATGCTGGGGTTCTGTGGTTATCATGCTCTTCCATTTTAATAGACAGATGCAGTATTACCTGGAAGAGTGTGTGTGTATGTTCTTTCCATATGTGAGGAATTATATCCACAAGCCTCAAGTAGTGTAAATCAAGAAGGTGGGGGTTTGTCACATTTAATCTTATTGTCTAAAAATTAAGTATTTAAACTGATCACCTCAACTGAAGTCAGTGGATGCAGTTACCTTCAGAGGGTATAGTTCATTCTGTCTTTTTAGTAAGTTATCCTGGAGCAAATTGTGGTTTGGACTTGCTCCACTAACCACTGAGGTAGCCTGAGCAACTGGTTTCTGGACAGTTGTGGATAGATGGGATAAAAACCCACAGAGGTTAGCTCTGTAGCTGTTCCGTAGCACAAGTGCTAACTACCAGGGAAGAAGGGCTCGGTTTCTCTCACTTGGACAGTTTGCCTCATTCAGGGATGAGAATGACAGCAGGAAGCTACAACTTTGTAACTCCCCTAGAGAGTGTGCCTCTGCCTTTATAGACTTCGCCTTACCCTTCCTCAGAAGAGTTGCTATTGTGAAGTCATATGCATGAAGATGCAGTTTGGTTTTGTGGGTGTTTGTTTCTTTGTTTTCCAGGAGCTAAAGTACATGTCAGTAGGGGAATCAACTCCCTTGAAGTGTTGGCAATTTTTGTTAGAAAGTGAAAGTGATTTTGATTGCTGTTCGTGACCAAGACGTAACTGAGCTGAAGCAGTACAAGCTCGTTACGAGTTCTTTGGCAGCCTAAAGACTTGTTAATTTACTGAGAGTTGTTCTGAGAGCTAGAGATACTGCTGTTCATTCTTGAGTCCCTGAAAAATTACTCTTTTGGGGCTGATCTTTCACATAGCCTCCTCAGAGCCCACGCAGTGTGTGCAGCTGAACAAAGCATCCCTTTCAAACTCCAGCTTTACTAAAGATCTGAGGATAACATTGGTGTACAGTGCCGTTCATGATTCCTTCCCACTACCAGTATTTTAGCCAACTGTGTATCCCTGTCAGACACGCTGGCAGATTTCCTTGCTGCAGAGGAACTTGTTCTTATGGGGATGTGGGCTCAGACATTTCTGTCGGTGCTAAAGGCAGAACAAACCAGCTACATTATATCTCAGGTTCCTTGTAGGTGGATTGGACTAGTACTGCAGTACATCAACACCATAGTGAATGTGTACTGTTTGCAGCAATGTAGAAAAGGAAAGGGTCATTTTTTTGCAAGAGTTTTTCACTTTTATGCATTACTATTTTAGGAGAACAGAGACCTCTCAACCATAAGCCAACCACGTTAAAGTCATGTTTACAAACGGTAGTTTGGTATTGATTTAGGTGTTCTTGAAAGACAGTGTGATAAATAATTAAATAGTTGCTGGCACTACAAGGAGAAAGGAAGGAAATTCTTTGAGTGTATCTGCATCCTTTCTACAAGCTCAAAGACTTCATGAGCTGTTTTGTAATCTATGTTAAACTGTCATACAGTAGATGAGATTTAGAAAATTTTACATCCTCGGTCTTGATTATACTTGAGATGGGAGGGCATATGCAGTGAATTTTCTCCTTGTATAAGACATGCTTTAGTGTGTGATTATTTTACCCTGCAGTATACTGAGCTAACATACATCTTGATATACCAGCTCTTGCCTGAAAGAGATCACACCCTGTCAAATGCCCTTTTCCCAAAGCAGAGTTCTTTCTCACAGTAGAAATCAAGTCATCAGTAGACAAGTGAGAGATGTTTAATGACATGAGAACGTTTGGTAATTCATTGGGGTTTCCCATTCATACAGGGTGTTAGGACCATGGAAGTATGAGACACAGCTGCTTATGGACAGTTTCTACACATGTGCACACACACCTGTCACCACACTATAAAATGCTTAGGACTAGAACACTTTAATCAGGAGGTTAAAGCAGATTTAAGGATGACTGTTTAGCTACTGTAGCAGCTTGGTTAGGGTGGCGCTTTGTTTTCCTTGATTCATCATCCTACTACTTAGTCCATACATGTGGGCTGTATGCTGGGTCCTGAATTCGCCTCAGGACTGAAAACCCAAATGCCACTATCTATCCTTGTCTGTAGACTTACAAGTCCAAAGTGTGCATACGGAAGTTTCAGTGGGGTATCTGTTCTCAGCTTCAGAAAAAAACTCTGCATTTAGCTGGATTTTAATTTCCATTATTAAGATCATTCCACACGGTATTCTGACTAACCTTAGATTTACTAGCAGTTTTGTGTTCACGAGAGTGTAACTATGTAAACAAGCTATGGTTTATATGAACAGACAATGTATCTGTGATTGGACTGATACTGTTACAACTTCCTGTTTTGCAAAAGGTAAAGGATATTGTATTTTCCATCAGACTTTACCTCTTAGGGGGACTTTGATCATCATGAAGGGAAAAGAATTAAAACAGTGATACATTCAATTTAGCTTATAAACTTAGACTTTAGCAAGGCAAACACCATCATTGCTAGAGCTGGGGAATGAAATTGGGATGAAGCTTTAAGTGCTGCAATTTGGTTTTCAAGACGGGACAAGAATATCTACTAAAGTATCGCCAACTACTGCACAATCCATTTTTATTATGTATTATATGAACAGAGGTTCACATTTGAAGATTATTAAGATTGCAGTCAAGCTCTCCAAAATCATGAAAATTTTTTTAAAAAGAGGTTTCTACAGTTATTTTTGTGTGAGCCTATCAATTTTGTTTAGTTTTTAATTACACAATCTGTTTTTTCCCCCTTTTGAGATAAGCTTCTTTCAGTGCAAAATCCAATCCTTAGTTATTTTCCACAACCCTGCTTTCTGTGGAATAACCCTATCCTGAACAAGACTTTTCCCATGTTGAACTTCTACATATAATTAATTAAATATGAAGTGAAATTGGCAAATTATACATCATTATTTTAGTGAAGTATGATAATAGTTAAAACAGCAACATTATTTGATTGCTAATTTGAAAAAAAAAAAAACAAAAAAAAAACCAAAAACCAAAACAAAACAAACTGAAGCTTTTTAGGCTTTTGCTAATTTCTGTAACTATTTTTTGTTTTTAAAGTAAATATTTGACAGAATTTTGTGTGTGTTAATATTTCTTTGGCATAACTTTTTTCTTTGTTTTTTCTTTTTAGGCAGATTCTTAAAATGCTTACAGTCCACAAAGGAAATATAAATCTCTCAGTAATAGGACTGAAAGCATTAAATCTACTCCTCATGTCAGGTACTGTGTGTGTTTTACTTTCCTACTTTGTCTGTGACTTTAAAAGACAGAACTGTGGTATAAAGTCTGTGACTGTACATGTCAGACCTGATTTTTTTCTGTGTTTTACTCCATAAAGTCACTTGTTGTTTGTACTTGTGTGCAAAATAATGAGAGTATTGTTTTGCACCTTTTTTACCCAGGTAGCAATGATTCTCCAAATTGCAAGGCTGTGAAGAACATGACCACTTAATTTTGCCAACTTCTTGTTAGTATAGACACAAATACTTGCTGTCAATTAATTAAGTAAAATAAGTAAGAGCTTATTTTTTCTTGCAAATTATAAATTTGGTGTCATGCTGAGTTGCTTCCTTTCGTACTGGTTAGTACTTTTGAAAATGGTAAATCACCTCTGACCTTTCTGTTACTCTGCTCTGCAGAGACCTAATCTTTCCAGGTACTTAGAACTTTTCTCATGGTGCTGAGATTCTTGAACTTCTGTTGAAATTTAAGAGAGACCCTAAGGGCCAGATTCTCATAGTTTTATTTGAGCAAGCATATAATAGCACAAATTGTTGGTGGAATAGAATGAATGTTTCTGTTGACTTTAATAGATTTGGAATCAGCTTTATTTATAAACTAAGAATTAGACTTGAGTTCAGGTAGTTAAAGCTAATCCAGCTGTACAGTTTATGCTGTAGGCAGTAGAGTGAGACAGGCACGTTGAGAGGATGATTCATGCTATTCATTTGTCTGTTGTATAAGATCAGTGACCTCTTGAACCTGTTTTTCTCTCCCATTTGATTGTAGGGAGGTCTGAAAGGCTCTTTTAGACTGTATCCCTAACTTTTTATTGGCTTTTTATGAAATTGCGTAATACAGGTCCTGTTATAAGGCATTGCACTGTGTGATTAATAGTAATAATAGCAAAATCTGGCTATTAGTGAGTAACTGTAACCAGCAGCTTCTTTCTTTTCATTTGGAGATATCATAAAGGGTCCTAAACTGTTGACTGGATATTCCATAATAGTTTATGCCTGACTGCTACTTTTCTCAGCACTTGATTAACCAAACTTAAACTCTCATTTCAACTACATTACTTCAGAAAAATATTTGAAATTGTACCTTGTCAGAAAAATCTCTTAGTATTCTTTATTTCTGTGCCTGTAAATTTGAATTGCACTATACCTGGAGCTGATAGGCCAGTGTGAATGCCATATAGAAAGATAATTGTCATTAGTATGAATTTTATTGCCTACACATGCTAGAGAGAGAGTAATCTTTTTTTTCAGGGTTTTTTAATGTCAGAAGAGCAGCAGTGAGATTGGCTGTTCAGTGCAGTTTCATGGTGAACGAATGGCTGAGAGAGTGAGAATAGGGTTTCATGATACAGATAAACTGATTTCATGGTTCGCTGTAGCTGACAGGTGCATTTCAAATCCCCTCTTGCTTTCCTCAGGCAGTGTAGTCCTGCCTTCTTTTTTCTACCAGCCTGACTTCTTAGTGAAACTTTTCAGCTTGCTGTGACTGCAGAAAGGGGTTTTTTTTGATGGGCTAATTTTCTGCCAGTTCAGTGAGTTGAACTGCCTCATTGGGGGGTGAGATAAGCACCAAAGCAGTGCAAGGTGGGAGTGAGAGTGGGCAGAGGAAACTCTCTTTTTGGCAGTACTGTTTTAGGATATCTTAGTTGTACTGTTTAGGATATCTTAGTTGTACCTTGAGAGATAACAGCCTCAAGTGTTATACAAAAACCTGGATTTGAGCCATCATAGTAAATTTTAAGGACAATATTAAAGAATTTTGGATTTTAATGGTTAAGTACAGTGTTTCAATAAAAACGTTGAGAATTAATCAATGCCACATGTAATCTCTTACGCTATTCAGATATAATTGCTTTTCTGCTCTTGGAGGAAGAGGTGGATGTGTTTTCCTTGGTTTTTAATGCCATGCACACCTTCCCTAGAAATGAAGACATTCAGCAACATGGATGTAAAGCATTACACAAACTTTTTGATAAAGGTATTTATATCTTGTAGTTTATTAAGTTAGATAAGTGTGTAAGTTGGGAGGGGATTGAGGACGTTTACTTAACTGCAATAAAGGAATTCTTGCATTCCAAATTTGGTTTTGTGTATTATATGTGTTCTTTGAATGAGTTAGCACAAACTAGGTTTTCTAAGCAATGTCACAAATTTTCTAATTTAGAGTAATGAATGTGAAATTTTCAAAAAATCAAAATGTCTCTTAATATCTGACTCCAGAGTTAACTGAAAAGATGGGATTCAACTTTAGTCAGTAACACTGGAACAAAGAATAGTGACATTTGATTTTAATTCTCAAAAAGTAAGATTGTTTATTTAAAGACTGGTAAATTTTAGTAACATGTAAACAGTTCTAAAATCAAGCAAAATGTTTGTGCTCCAGAAGAATATGTGATTCTGCTTTTGATCCTGATCTGTATGAGATCCCTATGTTTATTCTGAGAAATGAAGTCACCAGTGACCAGAAGTCCCATTGTGGTAGCAGCCTTGCTTTGCATTGAGTGTCTTGCTTCAAAATAAATAGTGAGAAATACTAGCACTCCTTTCAAGTTTGCTGTACTCCTTTGCTTCAAAGATGGTCTCCAATTCTTCAGATTTGTTCTTCCTGGCACCATTTCATACTGCTTTTTCTGTGTCTTCCTCCCACACATATGTACTTGGAATTATTTTCTGTGTTCCTTCCCCTTTTCCACTCTCCTAAATACTTTTGTCCTGCTCTGTTTTCTCTCCTCTCTCCACAGGGTCTGAGATTGTTAGTTTTTCTGTGCATGTTGTTTACAAGTGCCTGATTTTTACAGCTCTACAGACTGCACTGGGTACAGACCTGCATACCTTCTTGATGGCAGTGCTAATGTAACAAGTTCATAGGCTGCTCCTGGCTATTTTTTTCTGCCTCTGAGCCACCCTGTCAGTTATTGCAATGGGAATGTTTGCCTACCCTTAGCTTGAACCAGATTCAGAAAATGATTCTGCTTATGAAATATAAAATGTGTTGTTCTTTCTCAACCTGGATCAGTTCCTTTATCTGGTTCATTGCATGGCCACACAGCTATGTCGGAACAAATGACAGGGGGCAGGCATGGAAAAACCTTAAGCCATTATTACAGTGAAGGTGAGATATTATTAAAGCATGGCTGTAGTCTTTATGCAAGAACTTCGTTATCAAAAGAAGTTGAGAAGTGAAATAAAATCATGGAGTATGCAAAATGACATTCTATCAAATTGTTTTCACAGTATGTTTAGCCTTCCTCACGGAATGAACTTCAGATACTCTCCACCAAGACAGTATCTAGGTGAAGGAAAGGCTCAGTTTTTAGTAAATGGAATCATAACTGTGGATTTTTTTGTAGTAGGATATGAGTTATTTCTTCAAAACATACTTTCTCTCTCTTGCTTTTCAATTTAGTTCCAGAAGAGCAGCTGGCAGAGTTTGTTGAAAGCAAAGATCATATGATCATACTGAAGGTATTTAAAGAGTTTCCGGAGAAAGAAGAGGTGATTCTTCCTGCACTTTATTCATTACATTCCTTAGCTGGTCCATGTAAGTGCATTATTGGAAGTTACTCTCAGTTCCTTACCTCCCATAGCGTGCTTCAGCTCACCTCAGTTCGCCGTAATCTTTCAATGATTGTGAAAAATCAGTGATAACTGGTTGGGAGTTGACAGAAAAATCACTTCTCTGTTTTCTTTAGGAAATACTGATTTGTAATTTTTCATGGGAAATTTTCATATTCAGCCATTCTGATAAAGCTGAAATCTCTCATAAAGAACGGAAAAAGATTTTCTTCTGCTTGGAGTGATAATGAATATGGTCATCCTGGTTGTAGAGTTCCAAGTCCAAGACCTTGCCCTGCCTTTCAAATGCTTGAAAAATAAGATCTATTTATTGACTAAATAAATCTTCAGTGAATTTGAGTCGCAGGTAAAGAACACGGTTGGCAGAGGCTGATCCACAACGGGAAAGTCACCCACACAAATCCCGGTGGCCAGGGCTGAGAAAAGGTATCTGGGCTCAGACAACCCCCTTGGATCATTCAGTGGTGGCTGCAATGAGGAGCACTGGTAGCACTGTGCACATGGTACAGTCTTACGTTGCCCTTGGGTGTTGTGCAATAAGACTGGAAACAAATGTCTTCATTATGTCTTGTCTTAAGATAACAGAAGTCCCTATTGTGGGCAAAATGAGGTCCTGAGAAATATGCTTGATGATTTGTGTCAATTTGTTGGCAGCAATTTAATCTTGTTGACACAGAGGCAGCTCTTGTCAGTATAGTCACAATGTTGGCAAACATAGAGCATAGAGGATTTTGAAGTACGTAATGTTGTACTCTAGCAAATGTGATTCCTCACGAAGCCTTGCTCATACATCCTGTCTGGCTCTATAGGAACTGTGCTGGCCTGGCGTTTGCCACAAAACAAGAACTAGACTGGAGGGGCCCATATTTCATCAGACTCCAAGCTATTTAGTTTCTGTTTCTCAAACTTCTTGCTGTTCCACTTTATGTTAAAAAAGTTAAGTATTCCTTGAGCCAGAAATAATTTTGCCCTAGCCCAGAAGTTACTGCCATTTTCTAAGGAAGAGGATTCCAGATTTTAAGTATATTTTAAGATAATAAACACACAAAGCATAATAAGAGAAGGGCATGACAAAGGCCTGCTCTAAAGTAGGTATTTATTTTGAGATTAGCACTCTCATTTCTGATATAAAAGTTTGAAAATAGTCAAAGAAACAGAGATAATTTGCACATGAATGTGCAAAGCTAGGCTACTTTTGCCAGCATTCATACTCTTGGTCTGTGGCATCCCACAATACCTGGAAGAACCTGTATTCCTTTAAGGCCACCATGGAGAAGATCATTGACTGTAAGTACCCACTCTAGCGTACCCAGCAGTAAAATGTTTGTCTGCCCACACCCTGAAGTTCAAATCTCTATTCCAAATTAGTTCCCTCAAGGATTTGTACCTCACTATGCCTTCTTTCACTAATCTATATGTAGATTTTGTTCCAGCTCATATGTCATGAGAAACTGAAGGTTAAGTGTATATTCCAATGTGGTAACAAGAACTCTCTTAAATCTCAGAAGTTTCAATGGAATGAGAAAATGCTGCCAACTGTCCTCCAACGTCCATAGCAGCGTGATAGGTCACAGAAGAATCTAAATGGTGGTCATAGGCAGCCATCCAGGCTTCTCCTGTTTAATGGAGAGGAACAGGCACCTCAAGAGTACATTTACCTAACCCTGAGAGGTGTCTGTTACAGGTGAAATGAATCACCATACAGAGTGGTCAGATCTCTCCATCAATTGTTTTGAGAACCTAGATCACCAGGTTTTGTTGGTTAAGATTAAATGAGATGCATTCCATCTCCTTTTCTCTAGCTTCTTCTAGGAAATGGGGGCTCCCTGCAAATGTACCATTGCTTGGTTCTTGCAGGAATTAAACGTGCAGTTAATTAGGCTCTCTCTGTAATAAACAATTTTAGAATATTATGAATATTTTAATAGGTTTACAATTATCATCTGTGATATGATAACTTACTATGGAGTGATGCAGTACTATTTTGTGGAACATACCTTCAGAAAAGGTGTTTTCAGTTGAGACTGACATGAATAAATCACTGTCATCCTAAAGCATTGTGAAAGGTACCTTCCTTCACTATCAAATAGAATGCCTCAGAAGTGCTTCCCACCCAGAGCTTGCTTTTTCACCTTACAGAGCATCATTATTTACTGTTTAGAGATACATTATTGTTAAGATCTCCTGCTGCTTTAAAACAGCTAATTATCTTTAATAATAGAGTTGTGAGTTTTCCTCTTATGTTGTATACAGGAAAGCCAAGCCTTAGAAAGAACCATTAAGAAAGTTTATAGACCTCAGCAGAGTAATGGTAACTCCCTTGAAGTCAGTGACAAGACTCCCTTTCGTTCACTGGGGCCAGGATTTTGTCCAAGATGTTTTTGGGTTCATATTCTGTCTCATTCCCTGGGTAGATATACTAAAATGTTGCTTTCATGCACTCTTTTTTAACTACCATGATGCTGTTGCGCCTTAAATTATTCTTTGTGGGATTGCTCTGTCCTCAGTAGGAAAGGGTGCATTCTGTCTTTTTTTGGCTCATGTGAATGTCCTGTTGGTTTCCTTATCTGGCCTGCGTAATAAGCAGCAAATAGGGTGGGGGTGACCAAGCACTGGCACAGGTTGCCCAGAAGACCTGTGGAATCTCCATCCTTGGAGATACTCAGAAGCCGTCTGGCCATGGTCCTGGGCAACTGCGCTAGGTGGCCCTGCTTTGAGCAGTGAGGTTTGGCAAGGCAACCTCCAGAGGTTCCTTCCAACCTCAGCTCTTCTGTGATCCTTTGAAATACAGAATTTGCAATTAATTTCAAAATACTGCAAGAGCATTAGATGAACATTTCTCTACCCTCAGTACACAATAGGCATATGGTGGAACTAATTTAAATGAAAAGAATACCTTGCTAACTTGCCCTGTAAAAAAGAAGAAAAACTGAGGAAAAACATGAGTAAATAAAATAAATTATATTTATTAGGAAAAGAAATTTCTGAATTGATTCTTAATTGTATGCCCCTGGGAATATTACTGAAATACTGTAAAATGTTTACTGGGTAACAGTCATGTTATAAACATAATTTATAAGATTGAATGAATATTTGTAAAACAATTTGTTCAGCTTTAAGGACAATGTTACATAAGAATAGTTCAAGAGGTTTCTGTTACATGGCCTGATACAGAATGGAACAAAGTCACAAATGTTCATATGGACTCTGATCTTAATGAATTATTTCCAAGTGTTGGTGGTCATTACTGTCTTACGTTAAGGGGAAAAAATGCTACCTTTCTCTCACATTGCAAGGCAAAAACTGAAACATAGGCCAGATTTCCTAAATAACTCTGTTTAACTAAAGTCTCAATTAGAACCGAATCAACATGTGGGGTTTTTTCTTAGGAAGCAATTTTTGTTTCTGTTTCTTTCTTTAGCCAGCAATGTTGAAGTGCTCATGTCTGGAAATGTTCGTTGCTACAATGTTATAGTCGAAACGATGACAAGTTTCCCCAATAGTGAAACAGTTCAGGAAGTGAGTTGCTGCTTGTTGCATAAGCTTACATTGGGTAAGTTCACAAAGTTGCGTACAGTCAGCTTACTCCAGCTGTGTAAGGGTTGGGAGTTAACTGACAGTAAGTGTTATAAACAAGAAGAGAACTACTATTCCACTTAATCCTCAGGTTGATGTATAGCTCCATGTCTTTAATGATGTAAACGTACTGAGGTAACACTGCCCGCAGTCAATATGGTGTCCTTTTGTGTTAAACATTAGTAACAATGACAGAAGATGCCATAAAACTAGAATGGGAGGAAAAAGAGACAAAAAGAGCAGGAGAAGCACAAGATGAGAATGGGAGATCAATAGATCCCGTTCTGTGGAAAGTTGCTGTAGAAAGGAAGAAAGTACCTTCTAAATTTCTTTTTTGAAGTGGCAATGCTGAATGTGTGAGAAGCAGCTGGTGCTACTAAATTACCTGGGAGGTATTCTCCGAGACTGTTTTTCTTCCTTGCAATGCATTTACCTTCAGAAATCTATGCTGCATTCCTGCTCTTGCCTGCCTCGGGGCCCCCTGTGCTGCAGCAGTGAAACCACCCCTGGTTCCCGGAGTTCTCTTGGACTTGGGCTAAAGTACTTAGGTTGTCTTGGCTTACATGGGCTGGTGTCACGTCAAGAGAAACGATGGCAGTGTCAAAAAGGGATTTGCTGTGCCTCTTAGCAGCTCTGTACTTTCCCTTGCCACTATAATAAGCTGCTCTGAGCAGTTGCCACAGACCACATAATAGGAAGTTCAAATGCATATAAGGATGGTTTTCCCATGAAACATACAAAACCACTGTGAGTAGCTGCCTGAGCAGTCCCCACTCCATGGCAGATTCTTCTTCAAAAACCATGGCTTTCAAACTATTTTACAAAGTGAATGTTGCTGTATTATTTTAGTCATGATACTTGTTTTTACAACAAAAGGGGACCTTATTTTCATTAGCTTGCTTTTTGCAGAATTCCTTATATTCACACTATAATATAAAATACTGTACAGCTTACAATAAAAGTTATGCTTTAAATATATTTATCATCAAAAGGTAGTTCTTTCCACTATTCCAGAACGTATTCTGTATTGATAATGCTGACCTTGATCTATGTAATGAGGAGGGCAAAAACAGAGGACAAAACAGGGTTAAACCACATGCTTGATAGGATAATTCAAATCATTGCAGGAATTCGACACCAGGACTGCATTTGCTTCCTGGCAGGAAATCTGCAAGTGATACACTGATTGTATTTTTCTTATTTTGGAGACAATGTGCATTTCATTTTGCATTAAACCTCAGTCTTTTCTAAAAATACACAAAGAACCTATATCTTTTTTTTTTAATCCTTGACCTCTTCTTTCCACAAATAAAACATTGTTTGGTCAAGCTCTGTAGTCAGAAATCCAACATTTGCCACAATGTTTGTGCACTGTGTGCTGAGAAATGTATGCTAAATGCATGTAAAACATGTGTTAAATGCATGTAAAACATGGTGTGTGTTTATATTAATTTATAATCTTATGTATTTTCAGGAAATTTTTTCAATATCCTTGTATTACATAAGGTTCCAGAAGTCATTGTGAAGGCTGTTAAAACATATCCTGAAAATGCAAAGTTGCAAGCTGCAGCTCTCAGTTGTTTAGCTCTTCTAAGTGAGTAAATCTCTTCCTAAATACATTAAAAAAATACTTCATTTATCTGTCCACTCGTTAATTTTTTTATACTGGTAATTTCCTGTAATCATTTTGAAATGCATTTGTTACCATGAAAGCCTCAGGCAGGATGGCTTTGTCAGACCTCGATTTCGTCCATGCTTACTGTTTGTTGTTTGATTATGACATGGCTGTGTTCTCATGATATGCCCAACACCTTCAGAGTGTTCAGAGCTGGTAAGTTATGTTGACAGATCTTCACAAAGCAACCCATTTGTTCAGAGGCAAACATTGGATAATCCCTACTTAACATAAAATCGCCAGAGATAACACTAATTTGATGCTGTGTTTGCCCTGTGTGAGAGTACTCATTATATTGCAGCAGTTGATAGCAACCACCAAATCAATGCCTATGCTTGAGTTCTGAAATCAATTAAAAGATTTAAATTTGCCACTGGGTACACTGCAGGTATTATTTTGAAAGAGAGATTTGTTAGCTAGTGGCAAAACAAGCTAAGGATCTGATCCTCTTAGTCTTTGAGTAATTGTTCCATACTAAAGTTGGTAGAAATGCTGTCCCCAGAATGAGATTTGAGTGAGAATAGAATGAGTCCCCAGAATAGCAAATAGTCAGAAATCAATATACAGTCCAGTAAGCCTCACATATTATGGTCAGTGTTGATACTTCTTTTTTTCTTAAATGCTGAAAAATCATAGATATAAAATGATTTCTTTTAAATTCTATTGCACTTTATAGGACCACATATTTCTGTCTTAGTAACTGCAATTTGCATTTTGTTTTTTAATGGCACTGCTTCAGAGTGTGGAGGGCTCTATGATAAGTGGTTACCTGCAAATGAATCACAGTTATATTTTCTTTCTGTGGTACTCTGTATGTAAATACACAACAACAACAAAAGTATGTGCAGGTCTTTGCAGAGCCTGAGCATAGACTCATCTGTACCTGTGTACCTAATTTTCTACACTATAATGAATTCTTTTAACCCATTTATGAACCCAGAGACATTTTCCTAATCAGTCACAGGGTTTATGTCAAAAGACTTCTCCCTTCCAAGAACAGGCTAAACCTCCTGCTGATTTTTGCACATGGGCAGTATGAGCACCTCCATGGCTACAGGAAGGTTAAGACCTAAGGCTTTTGTTTTCACAATAAGAATTTATTGTAATGTTTTACATTTCAAGCTGAAACAATATTCTTAAACCGAGACCTAGAGGAAAGAAAAGAAGAGGAGGAGGCAGAAAAATTATGCTGGTTGGAAGCATGTTACAGAGCATTAGAACTACACCGGAAAAACACAGATGTGCTGGTGAGAATTTTTTTATAACGGGGGTATGGAAAGACTGCATTAGGCGTTAAATAACATATTTAGCAACATTATGTTCTTCCATATGTTGTCAGGCAAATAAGGCCTTAAAGTCTGGATTAGAGTTAGAATAAATCCTGCCTTTCCTGCTTTTGTTATCTTTGTTCACCTCAGCAGTTACTCCTCTGGATCAAATGTAGGTAGTTAAGATGAGACTTGTTACCCGAAACTTTGGCCATCCAAAGACTGTTGTTTATGTATGTTGTTTATAGCTGTATACAGCAGCAAAATGTCAACAGAAGACTTAACCTTGGCCTAAAATAAGTATCAAAATGCAAATCAAATAATGAGGGTATGGTACATGTTTGTAACTCAGGCCTATAAAGAATGTGACAGTCCACACCTTGTTATATTTCTACATAAAGTACCTCGTATCTTTGTCATGGACTGAAGAACAGTCAAATTATTTGCATTTTTTCAGATATTTTTGATATTCTAAAGGCATATTTTCTTAATCCTTTTGTCTCCTCTTGGTTTATATTTAGGAAGCTACATGTTGGGCTTTGAAAAATCTGTTTCTGTATCAACGCAACCTTCATGAGAAGATCGGAGATGGAGATAATCAGTGGGTGTTAATATCTTTAACTGCATTTTTGAAAATTGAATTTGAAAAAAATGAAAGCCTACTCCTAGGCCATTTGGGTTCTCATGTTTCAATTATTTTTATTTTTCTTTCTCGTTCCTTAATATATGATGAAATGCATGGTGATCAACAACACTTGCAAAGTTTCTTGAGAAGTGTGCTGACTTGACTCAGGCAAAATTGCTCTTGTTTGAAGAAAGGGTCAGAACACAGTCTAATAGAGCTAATTTTTACAGTTTGCAGGGAATTACTTCTTTAAGTGCAACAAGGATAGGGAAGATTAAATAATATAGGAGTAGGGAAAATATAGAAGATTAAGATATCTAGTATGTAAGAAGTCTGGAAAAGCAATGCTCGTTTTTCCACAAGTCAGATGAAAGGGCATAATAGAGGGGGGGCTGCCTCATCAGGGAGAATCTAGGCATGGGTAAGACACAGACTTTCATTTTACTTATATAATTTCTTAGAGCTGCTTAAAATTTTAATAATTCAAATTTTAGTAAGCCTTTTTGTACCTCAAAAGCCTTTTTGTACCTCAGGTCTTTCTGGACCTCAAGTCCAAACGTGGTTCCAAGTGAATTCAGTATGATGCAGAATGGGCTAATATGCATAGTTTGCAAAGCACTTGCTGTCAGCAGTTGCACTGGAAAAATATTAGAAGTCAAGTACATTCATCTGAGTTTTTAACTGTCACTTAAACCTTTTTAAGAAACTGAACTACAGTTACGAAGTAACTGCTGTAACATGGTCAGTGTGCAGTGATGTTTGTTTCTCTCTGTGAAAGGTTCCCGATAGACAGAGCAGTGATGCTCTCCATGCTGATGCACTCCTCTTCAAAAGAAGTGTTTCAGGCAGCTGCTAGTACCTTGGCAATTTTGTCACAACAAAATGGTAAGGCAATTTCATTATATTTACTTTTTAATTCTGCAGAAATATATTGCTGTAGTATTAAAGAATATTTAGTGTGCTGTTGTATGAATACAATGTTCCCTGTGATTAGAATATTATGTGGTTGTGTCTAATAGGCAGGTTTATTCCTTGTTTTGAGAAAGCTGTTCTTGGCTAGTATCAAAGAGAGTAAACGGGAGTAAAGAGCTCTTTGCCAGTTGATGTGCTGCAGTTGCTATTTTCTGGACGAGGAGACGTGAAAAGAGTGGGTTCTCTTTGTATTCTTGTTTAAATATTTATCATATGATCATATGTTTGAATTTTGTCAAGAGCAGTATTGTTGAAACTCACATGAGTAAGGATTACAGCCCAACAAATACCATTTTCTTGCTTAACACAGGGGATTTGAGCCGTCCTCTTGACTTCAGTGAATCAAATTATGCATAGGAAGTTAAGCATGTGCATAAGAGTTTTCAAGATTGCTCTAGTCCTGACTGTGTCCCTAACATGGTTTCCTAACTTTTTTCAATTTTCAGACCCCCTCAAAATTTTTCAGTGGAGAAGTGGACCCCTGAGTAGAGTATTTAAGCCTACTGACAGTTGGCCTGCTTTTGTTAGATACCTTTCCCAGAACCCTTTGAGATGGTTATGGACCTCAAGTGGTTTGTAGACTGCACATTAAAAACCACTGGCTAGATAGGAAGATAAAATGGTTAATTGCCATTCTCTAGGTGAGAAAGCATTGTTTTATCACTAGGTTACTGAGCCATTCAAGTACATAAAACCTAACAATGAAAGGTTTTATAGTTAGTAATGAGATAAATTTATATCTATATCAAGAAATAGATCTCCTAAATGTATGCGTGCTGTTATCATATATTATGCCAGGTACTTGCATAGCATTAAAGTTATGAACGAAATTACTGACAAGTGGGGCTTGGATTCCCATTGGAAGTCTAAAGCAAATCTATATTTAGTCTTTTTTCTTCTTTTTTTTCCCCTAAATGAATGGGCTTACACCCAAAATGATAGGCATAAAGAAGCTTAGTAAAACCCTCTGTCACAATGCAGTATTGCTTGAATTAACCATTTGGAAATGGACGTACTGAACTGGGAATGACAAGAATTGGTACAGTTACCATGGTAATGCAGAGTAGTTTTAGTGTTCTGAGCTGTATTGGTTACAGTTAGAGCTACAACATGTGCTTGGGTATTTGAATTTAAAAAAAAAAAAACAAACAAAAACAAAGTAAATAGAGTAAATAAATATAGTTTCATTTTTGAAGTCTTATTTGGGAAGTTAGAAGATTTTTTTAAAGTTTTAAATTCTAGCTTTCATGCATGATCACAGGGTGCAGTTAAGAGGAAAGATTGTTTAAGAAGGAACAATTTTGAAAATAAAAGTAAAGCTCTACGTTTTCCTTCTCTTAAGTTAACTTTCTGCAGGTAAAAATACCAGATGTATTTAAACTCATTAAGATTCAGGAATTATAATGCATTAGGTTAAGCTATGGAAACAGAAGTCAGCTTCCACACAAATTGTTTCGCATTCTAATTTATACATCTATAACGTGTGCTGGGTCAGAAAAAAAATGAAAAAAAAAGGGGAAAAAGCAGTTTTGTTGGTTTTGAGAACTGTACATAATGGGAAAGATTTACTTATAGGATGCTTGCCATTCTGTGTTGCAGTACATATTAGGAAGACACTTTTGGCTAAAGGAATACACATGAATGTTTTGGATATAATGAGGAAACATCCACATTCTCCTGAAGTGGCTGAAGGTGTCTGCAGGCTTCTGAATCATGTTTTCGAAGGAAGGTAATATACTTAGACATATGTGGCAACTTCCAAAGTGGAAGTTTGCAGCATTCAGTGCTGTAACTGATTACACGTGAATTGTTGACTGTTTCATTGATATTGAAATAGCCACAGGCTGAGAACCCTATTCAAGACATCAGATTTTGTAAGCCCTGAAGTCAAATGCCCAGGTGTGGGAGCTGCAGGTTCTTACCTTTGTGGTTCTTGAGCAGTGAGGTTTGAATAGACTGTGGCTAGGTGTCTCCTCTTCTGTTAGCCACACTGAATTCCATTGGAGCTAAGAAATTTCCCTCAGTACTAATTCTGCTTATTAAAATAACATTGTGTTAATATTGCTTTCATGTTGGCTTTTGCACATGCTCTAGAGCATGACTGGAAAAAAAAACTTGTGACTCATAAATACTGGCGTAAAGGTTGGGAACTTGATTCCAAGTGTCTTGCCAAGTTTTTCCTGTCTTCCCTGAAACCCTTATATACGCTAAACTCTCTGTGAAAAAATGACAGATTCAAGATTTAGCCACAGAATTCCTTATGAATAATTTCATTTTATAAAGAAGAAAATAGAATCATAGAATCATAGAATGGTTTGGGTTGGAAGGGACCTTAAAGATCATCTAGTTCCAACCCCCCTGCCATGGGCAGGGACAGGTTGCTCAAAGCCACATCCAGCCTGGCCTTGAAGACATCCAGGGATGGGGCATCCACAACATCCCTGGGCAACCTGTTCCAGTGCCTCACCACCCTCTCTGTGAAGAATTTCTTCCTGATATCTAATCTAAACCTCCCTGATTTTAATTTGTACCCATTACCCCTTGTCCTATCACTACAGGCTCTTGTAAAAAGTCCTCTCCCAGTACCCTTGTAGGCCCCCTTCAGATACTGGAAAGCTGCAATGAGGTCTCCTCGGAGCCTCCTCTTCTCCAGGCTGAACAAGCCCAATTCTTGCAGCCTTTCGTCATAGGAGAGGTGCTCCAGCCCTCTGATCATCTTCGTGGCCCTCCTCCTCCTCTCAAAACTTCCATAAACTTGTACACAGGAATAGAAATTATTATAAAATGAAAGAAGAAAATAACCTTAAAAGTGAATTGGTAGCCTTTGGCTACTGCCATTTCTAGGAATGCTAATGATGTTGAGACTGAGGTTTTTTTCTTCAAGATTAGAACCTCACATCATTGATATTTTTCTGTTTATCCTACCAGTATCTGACAATTCATCAGTACTTTATGACAGTTGCAGAACACTGGATTAAGGAATATGTGTCTTTTCACATATTTGAACTGGAATCTAAGTAAAATACATGAATCCACCACTCACCCTTAATGAAATAATATACTTCCTGTGTATCACTATCCTAGACTGGATTGAAAATTACCTCTCAGTAGTCTAGAGTGGAATTAATTACATAGACAGATCATGGAATGGCATGAAAATTATATGTTTGCTGTGATGAAGAAAAGTACCGTAGTTCAATTTATTGGTCATAGCTCAAACCAGATTTACAGTCTTCTAAAGGGATATCACACTGATAAATAAGAAAGCAAATAGATGTGAAATTTAGAAATGCATTCTTTTTATTTTTTTTATAAACAATATTTTCAGTTTCCTTCATCTGGATATAATGACAGTAGCTTCATCAGAAGTTGTAAAAGCCATGAGGAAGCATGAAAAATCACTCTCTGTACAACTGGAAGCACTTCGAGTCCTTTTACACTTCATGACGCCCGGTAAGTCATCCAAAGACATAATCGGTGTGGTGTCAGACATCAAAGCAGAGAACAGAATTTGATAGCTGGGTTTTAGTCTTTCTTGTCTAATGCGACAGCCTTTAATGGGACTTCACAAAATTTACTGTAGTGCTGTACTTAGCCGAGAGCAGCTGTAACTAAGAGCATACAAGATGAAGGAAACCTTTTGAGGGATTGAAGGTAACAGACAAAATTATCACTGCTGATTTTCCCTTGATTTCATCAGTGAAGAGTTAGCTCCATTAATTCAGGGAATGAGTGTGGAGCTATCACTGTGGTTGTGTATTTTCATCATAGATAACCTTTAAGTGAGAGCAAACAGTGATAATGACATCAACATTGTTGTACCACAAAAGGCAATTGTTTTAATAGTATTTCTTGGAACATAAAAATTGGACCTCTGACACCAAAAAATCAAGGCAGTGATTTAAAGATAGGACATATACTATTATATACTGTTTTCTACAGAAAAGGAGAAGCCAAACTGACTAGCTTAGAAATTACTTTCTTAAAAAAAAACTCCTTAAAGGCAACACACAGTGTGAAAAATATGTTCTTTGTTCTGTATCTTTAATAGAATTTGGGGAAACTTTTAACTCTTCTTATTGGTTTACTGCCATATATCCTGGTTTTTTCCGCTGATACTAAGTGTTTGAGTAGAGACGTGATTTTTTTTTTTCCAGAACAACTTTTGGCAAGTATCTCTCAGCAGTTTTCGTTGAACATTTACAAACCAAATAACTTTGAAACTCGTATCCTGGCTAATATGCAGACTGCTTTCAGGTTTTCAGTTTCCTTGTATTCTCTTAATTATATTCCTAATACTTTCCTTCTTTTCAATAAATAGCAGGATGAAGACTTGACATGTGTATTCTAACATATGGGCGAGGCTCTTTTTTGCCAAAGTGTAATCAAACAAAGAGAGCGCCAGTGGGATGTTGGAACTTGCGGGTTAATTAGGAAATAAGTAATTCATGGGGAAAATAGTAATCAGAACAAATATGGATGCTGAAGTGACTTTTAATGTATCTCTGTGTACTTTCTCTAGTGCCACTTGACTGCAAGTGCCAAAAGGTCTGAAAGACCTTTCTCTCTACTTTTATTTGTACTCGCCTTATACTTAGGTCACCTGTGGGTAAAATTTGGCCTATGATGTGCTGCCAGGTGAGAAAGGGCAACAGGTTTATAGCTTCTCTATAGTGCCTCCTTTCCAGAAGGAAGAGGCATTCTGAAGCAGTTATCAGGAACACCAAGAAACCTCATAGCTCGAGAGTAACATGTATTGCAATGTACCTTAGGCAAAATTCTTTGGCATGATTTTGCATTTTCAGAGTAAGCAGTGAGTAAACATATTGTGAAATTGTCATTTCACACAGTATACTCACACTACAAGGTAAATCTGGAGAGACTTCAGTCTCTGTAACTACAGCATTCTGAAAATGTCATAAGATCTGAAATAAGCCCTCTGAGTCAGTTGTTAAAACCCGTGTGTTCACTTTGATTGCAATATTGATTTAATAACATTGGGTTGGTACTGGGGGGAATATTATATCGTTCTTCTTAGGAAGGCTGTTTTTCATTGTTGCAGGTACAAAGAATGACCACCAGAATGGTTCTTCCAGAGATGTGGGAAGTGCTGCTTTTGCACTTACAGTAAAAGTCATTAAAAGCCAGTGTCTGTTGGAGGGAACTCATTCATTGGTGCTTAATGCTTTGAACAGGGTACAGTTAAGTCTTTATTCTAATGAATTTTGTCACTGTTTTACACTTGCAGTGGTGAATCATTTGTAAGTTTTAGTTCTGCATTGGTTTTCCTATTGATTTGATAGGATTAATCTTAACTCCTGAGTTTCATTTATTGTTTGGGGTTTCTTCTTACTGTTCTGGAGTGTATTAGATGATCCTTTAAACAGTAACTCTAAAGGATATTTATAAAAACAAGGCCATTTTTTTTTTCAAGTATAGAGTTTATTTGTGATGTGTTAATGGAGTTATTTATACATGAAAAGTTGCCTCATACCTACACCTCAGCTACATTTAGAACTGACTGGTTCTTTAATACGGCTTTCATGGATACATACTCGTTTGCTTTCAACAGAAGGGTGTTTCTTAGTTGTCTCCATTCTTTTCACTGTTCAGTTCTGTGACTTCTTCCAGCCACTGGAAAACACAATGATCACAGTGCCTTGAAGGGGAAGCTAAAAAGCAAGAGGCTGAAGCAGACCCCACTGGGCACTTTGCACAGCAAATTATCCTTAAATCCTAGTGAAAGGAAAAGTTTAACTTCACAACCTTCCGAAGAAGCCCACCTCTACAACGTTTACAAGGTTCACATGACCACAATCAAAATGAATGTAGCAATTCACCATTTTTTAGAAGTCTCTCAACAATTTTAGGCTTGAGTCAGATAATTCGTGTTGCTCACATTTTATACTAGATGATCATAATAGTCAGGGTAAAGAATGTATCAGCAGACGATTGGTAGAGTGCCTGAAGGACATTTCTTGACCTGAAGATACAGGATATAGAAATTAACAGGGGAGGCAAAATAATTTTTACTTCAGAATGTATTACATTCTCCAGTGCTTTGTGACCATGCTGATTGCTTTTTCTGTCCCAGCTGGTTTGTGTTTTGGGGTGCTACAATGTCAACCAGAAGGGCTAGAAATTAGAATCATAGAATCATAG
>NW_010265088.1:0-32584 GCF_000690775.1 Eurypyga helias | reverse complement strand
CCTGGCTGAACCCAGCACAAAGAGACTCTTTACAAATACACTCTGCCTGTGTATTGGTCGGTGGGTGGTGAGAACTGTATCATATGGTTTATTTTCTATTATTTTAAATAGTTATTAATTGTAGGATTGTTAATACTATTAGTATGACTATAATATTCATTTATATTCAATTACTAATTAGTTCTAATCTCAATTTACAAGCTTCCTTGTCTTTTCCTCCGATTGTCCTCCTCCACTGGAGGAGGGGGACAGGTGAGCGATTGGCTGTGTGGGATTTTACTTCTAGCTGAGGGTTAAACACAAACGCTTGCCACGGGGGTTGGTATTTTACTGCTAGCTGAGGTTTAACCACAACAGCTTGCCATGGGGCTTGCTTGCCTTACTATGTATTTAGAGTCTTGTGCTTATTTGTGTCAGCTTTTTGCTTTTGCTGCTTGCTGTACTGCTTATTTTACTCTTCCATGCCTGGGAACATTTTGGTAACGGCAATGGCCATGGGCCTGGGCTGGCAGATGGGCAGGACATCACTGCTGTTTCTGCTGCTCTACTGGACAGGCTGGAACTCCAGTATGAACTCAGGTCAAAGGGATTGTGACCCATGGATGAGTCCACACGGAAGCAGTACACCCCAAAGTGTCTGGGGCTGTGGATGTTCCCATGCTAGAGCAGGTGAACCTCAAAGCATCAGTGGCTGTGCATGAGGTCATTCTGGAGCACCTCAAAGTGTGTGGCCATGGATAAGCCAACAACAGAGCAGGTGCACCCCTGGGAGGGATTGAAGCCATGGGTATGCATTGAATGTCCAGTGACTGTTAGACTTCGGGGGTTTATACCCAAGGAATCTGTGGGCTTTCCATCAGTGGAAGATCTTAAGAACAGACTAGGAAAATATATAAATGCATTTGCAGTAACTAATTCTGCATGCAGATAAATATAAGAAACCTCTTAAAATTCCTTCAGTCCTGTTTTCCAAGATCACTGTTAAAAATAATTAGTTAATTCCTCAGTGTTCAATAGCCTGCACAACTACTAGAAAAGGATCTTTCACTGGATAATCTACTCTCTAAAAGGCATAAAAATAAGCAATATATTGAAAATATAGACATTGAACAAGGACTGCAGGGAAATACACACTCACATGACATCAGAATTTATCACAAAATGCCCATTGCCATTTTCAGCATGGAATAACAGCAGAAAAAGCCTCAGGAAGCTGATAACACCATACACCTGTCAGCATTTTGTGAAAAAGTAAGGAGAGAGGGAAGGACTGTAGAGTGGTAAAGGGAGTGACGTGTGAGGGCCTGTAAAATCACAGATGAAAAATAAGGTAGACCTAAATATTTACAAGGACATACAGACTGTAGGGAGAGAGTTTCTTGATATTGAAATAGCTTGGGGCATGGAGGTGGAAGAAATATTTTGTAAAGATTTCTTTTTCACCTCCTGAGACAAGAGAAGTGGAAGAGAGAAAGTTAAAGAAATGACAGCACAGGAACGCAAATAGCTAATACTCTGAGCTAGAATCAATTTCATTACGGCCACACTCACATAGGACTGCTGCATTTAATAGAGTGAGTATTTTTATCTCGAAACAGCTGCCTCTGCAGTACGTCCTGAAGCTGCTGCACATCTCCCTCTAGGTCCAGACACTCACACATCACAAACTACATCAAAATCCTGGGTCAGTAATATTAGTAATATTATAGTGAAACAATGTAATAGAGTAAAATAACATAACAGACTAAAAAAAGTATAATAAAACATAATTATAACACATATAAAAAGATGCCATCCAATGAAAAAAATCAGAAAAGTAATCCCTTCTGATTTTTTTTCCAACCGTTTCACAATTTTAAAAATAACTGAAAAAGATTTATAGTCTATGAACAAAAAGTGCTTCTGTTCCTCTCTCATTTAAAACTGTTGATGCTTATACACCTGTGAGGGAAGCTTTGAATAGTAGAACATTTTACCAGTTCAAGGCTTCTTCACTCACAGAAAAAATACTGGAAAAAAAATTCCTCCGAACACATGAAATTTTCAAATAATCAGGTATTCTCAAGGCCCTGCTCTTTTACTCAGCTCTTCCATAGGCCTAATACGTTTCTCACTACTTCATCAGTAACTCTAGATTATTAAGTATTGTCAAATCAACTCAAAACTAAAAAAAATCAGTGAATTGGGACTAAGATTTAAAAACGGTTATCACACACCATTCATATGCCACAGAAGGTAATGTGCTGCAAGTAACATTTCCTCTGATTCCTTTCTTTCAGCTATTCAGAATGTGAAAATAGCTGTTTAATAACAGAACAATAGAAATGTCATTTTAACTTGCACAATGATATTGAAATACTGGTACAGAATATGACTCATCTGTGCAATGTGTGTATACATCTGTGTGAGACAGGCAGTCATTCACAACTCTGAACACCATCTTCACAAGGCACTTACAATGCCACAGAAAAAATTCCTAGGAAAAATAAAAAAGATGCTATGCTCCTTGGATTTTTTTTTTTTTCTGCAAACACAGGTTTCAGTACTTTTCAAACAGTTCACTCTGCAAAGTATGCCTGCACAACAACCTTATGCAATATAATTCTGTGTTTACTATTCTTATTTTGCATATGTTTACATGTCACCATATATCACATGTTTACATGGGGCTATGTATCTTATATAAACCACAGGAAGTAATCCAAAACACTATTCTTCTTTGTAGCTTTCAACCTAAAGAACTGTACTTGAATGGTGGGGGGTTTTTTTATTTTATTATAAATCATTCCACAGAAAAAATGTAATAATGAAATAGATAG
This sequence comes from Eurypyga helias, assembly GCF_000690775.1. Taxonomy (NCBI): domain Eukaryota; kingdom Metazoa; phylum Chordata; class Aves; order Eurypygiformes; family Eurypygidae; genus Eurypyga; species Eurypyga helias. Next base: position 29,765 of record NW_010265088.1, on the reverse strand, counting down.
AAGATGACAAGAGAAGAAATTTCATTTTACATGGCTGAAACAAGCCTCCAAATACTGGCTATATTCAGCTATCAAAACAGTGAACATTAATGTTGAATTAAATGCATCCACTTTCCAGTCAGCAAAGATCTCATAGACAACTACGTCTGCTCCTTTTAGTACAATTAATCCTGTCTCTATCAGAAATACTCTTAACAGGTATATAAACTTCTGCTTTAAAAGGCTTTTCAAGTTTTCCTTATACAGGCAAATCCTCTGCACATCTCTTCTAGTTTATGTTACTTTTTGGGTGCAAGTTTTATAACATGACCCCAAGTGCACCACCCAAACGTAAGTTGACCTTGCCTGTTTATACAATCTCTTCTCTACATTAAGAAGACAAAAGATTTAGAGCTCAAACAGAAATTGTCTTTCTGATTTACATGCTAATTATGCACACAAATTGCACCGCCACACTCATTTTTTTGTTTGTGTGTTAGTGATATGTGAACTCTTTCTCCTCGGTACAGAACAGAATATATAACTGACAAATTCTGGCCAGTGCATTTAAAAGCAAGACCAAAAAAAACCCAAACACCAAAACAGATTTGGGAACTACACCTCTTGCTACATAAGTCTGTTCAAATGAAGTTTAAACCAATGACATAAGAACCAGTTTCAGAATGCAATTATGCTACAGTCCTCTACATAAACTGTTAATAAAACACATCCACCCCAGACTTCTATGGAAAAATTAGCAGGGAGAAAATAAATATTTAAAAAACCCTAAACAAACAAAGCCCCAAGAACATACAAAGGATTTTCTGTGTTTGCTTTTTCCCTCCTTTACAATGCATTTTCAGTTAAGACATCTAGGATGATTAATCACAGATAACTGCATCTCCAATGCATTACTGATTAATACAGATAATTACATCTCCAATGGGAACAAGGACCTCTGAAGATCATACAACATTTTAATGCCATATTTTCTTATCTTATTTTCCTTAAAGATTTTTCTATCTAACATCAGCAGACAGGACAGCAGAGCCTAAGTGAAATGCAAGAAAACTACATAAACTTCAAAAGGAAAGTAAAATAAGAAAATCTTCTGTGCCTTGCATGCCTAGCCAGGAATTTTCATACGTAACTTTATACCACTTGACACACAGCTTTCACCACCAATCAACTCTAACTACAGTTTCACAGACCATCATGAAACATGCAGATTTACTTCTGAATTTTAGTAAACTAGCCTTAACCTCATGAAGTCACACTATTTTAGCTGATAAATACATAGAATCATAGAGTGGGTTTTGTTGGAAGGGAGCTTAAAGATCATCCAGTTCCAACCCCCCTGCCATGGGCAGGGACACCTTCCACTAGACCAGGTTGCTCCAAGCCTCATCCAGCCTGGCCTTGGACACTTCCAGGGATGGGGCATCCACAGCTTCTCTGGGCAACCTGTCCCAGTGCCTCCCCACCCTCTCCAGGAAGAACTTCTTCCTGATATCCAATCTAAACCTCCCTGCTTTCAATTTAACCCCGTTCCCCCTTGTCCTGTCACTACAGGCCCTTGTAAAGAGTCCCCCCCAGCTTCCTTGTAGCCCCTTCAGGCACTGGAAGGTGCTATAAGGTCTCCCAAGAGCCTTCTCTTCTCCAGGATGAACAAGCCCAACTCTCCCAGAATGTTTACTATTACAGAATTACCTATCAAGCAACAAAAATTACTTTTACTACAAAATTAATTCTGAGATCCTGGATGATAAGACTACAGCATAAAAATAAATAACAGTATTTTCATTAAATTTGTATAAACAACATTATATGTAGAAGAGCTAGAACAACATCCACAGAAAATCTCAGAAGAAATTTCAGGAAAACGCCAACTAATTGCAAGAAAATACAAAACAATTGTGATGGTATCCTCATACACATTAAATTCTGTATCCTTACTGGATCTACTTTGACTTATCTTTTCAGTGTGACTGGATGCTAGCACAATAAATCAGCTAATGCAGAAAATGAAAATGTTATTCTTTTAGGCCTTTAGAGTCACTCTGCAGTGGCCAAGGCTGAATTGTAAAAAGACTAATTTAGACACAGAATTTCTTGAACTAAATCAAAATACCTAAGGTTGTGCATTCTCACAATCACTGTACCTAGTGTTCGCTAAGTAAGAATCCCACTGGCCAAAATGACAGCTTTAAGCAGTGGGGATACAGCCTGTTTATGCTGGATCTGGAAGGCAGGTCCCACAAACCCATCTCTTCATCAGATGGCTGCCTTTATATTATCTTCCATTAAAAAAAATCCCAGAAATCACCTTTGAACCCTGGTTAGGGTAACTCTGTTACCCAGGGTAATTATATGAAGGATGAAGATCCCAACAACTTGTGACCAGAAGCCGCACTGTAAGGTCAGAGGCTGCCAAAATTCCCCCTCTGTTGAAATACAACTTCACACAACTCACTCAATAACAATAAAAAGGAACAAAAGGTTTATTTTTACAACACCCATCCCAACTCACTGTGCTCTGATTCTCTAATTTATAGAAAGTTTCAGTCACCAGAAGAATATGACTTCAGTTATTTGAATGATACTGGGATAAGCTCACCATGGACATGGAAAATCCTCACATAGATAGGCCCCACACACAGGTCAACAACAATAGAATTGCAGCATGAAAATCCACAATTTTCCATCATTTTTACTACTATATTTTACCTTCAGGACACACACATACCTTTCAGTAACACAAAAAAAAAATATTAAATCCTTAAAAGATGTTTTAAAACAAAAATGGAAATGAAAATTACATAGGCATAATAAAGTGGTCTGAAAACAGAGCCTTAAGAGATTGTAGAAACTGTGTGTGTGAGGAAGACTTTAGTGAGAAAAGATGCACAATTTTATTACCATCTTTAAGAGCTGATTTTTCTTATGTGGCTAAATGCTGAAATAGTTCAAATTGAAGCAGTCTTGGTCTTTCACTATAATTTTAATTCCAGAAAATATTTGGAAACTTGACTGACATCACTGCAGAAAAAGGAATAGAGTGGTCCAAAGGCAAGAAATCTATTGGAGTGCAGGTCAGTTGTATGAAGCATTTCTTGCTTAGTAGGCTCAAAGAAATAAAAGTGGAATAATCAACTGCTTACTTATTCTACCCTATATCAATATAAGATTATTCTGCACTTGCATGAGGAAAGTACAGGCTTAACAGATACATTATTGTAAAAACCTTTTTCTAAACTAATTTAAGTCAATTCTTTGAGAAATTTTAGTTAGAAATTTTAGAATTATAAGACCAACTTAGGTCAGTAGTACAACATGAATTCTAATGTCTCATGGAATGGAAGTTTGTTTTTCTTGTAAGTTTGTATAACCTCCTCGTAGCATCATCGATATTTGTTAAAATAGAAAATTGCACAGTAAATAGAAATTTGCACAGTAAAGCGCTTTTTTTTTTTTTTCCCCATGGGAAAACTACTATGACCTTTAAAGACCTGCTTTACAAATTCATTTATTTATACTTTTTATATTAGTGCATATACAAACTGTAAAGTTCTTTCTACTCATTACAATTTTCATTCGAAGTATAGGGATCTGTAGATTACATGGTATATAATACAAGATAGTACATGACACAAAATGTCTCCCTTCCTTACTCACATTGATAGTCTCCTTTCTGAGTAATGGACAACAATAACAATTAAACCTGAACATGGGCAACAGAATTTGTAATTTTTGTACACAACTTAAAATTAACCCTAATTTCATCCTGAACTGTCTTTTGGTTTTATTTAGCACTCAAAACTCCAGTTCAAATTGTAATGTTTGAAAAATTGTATTCATTAGAGAAAAAAACTGAATTCAGCAAGATCATTAATAATCCATCATAGTACCTTCTATATAAGATATATAATTTAGATTCCCATTTTCATCGTATGCATTGAACACAATCCTTCTGTTATATTCAAGGTAATTAAATCTCAAGTGGATAGCTTAAATGGGTTCCAAATAATTCAGAGTTTTAATGCACTGTGGTAGTAATATGAAATATGCTACATAGTCAACAAGAAGGAAGACTATTTCAAGAAGCCTGCATTAGAATAACACTGAGCTATTCAAACAGCTGTATTGAAGCAAACCCACCTGGCAGAGAGATATATAATTTCTGTGTTACCATCACCTGGTATAATAAATTTCAAAGACAAATTAAAGATGTAGTTTATATCTGAGCTAAATTAGATTAAAAATTGGTTTTCAGCTAGATTTAAAGATACATCTAACATAAATAACCATGGGTTTTGTTCTCATCAAAACACGTAGCATGGCAATTTAAACAGCAAGCGAGGAAGGAGAAGGTCCTCTCTTTCTCCAAGTCACACGTATGTACTTACTTATCTCACAGATAACAAACATAGGTAACTGAAACAGCTGGATAGGGATAAATATACACATATCCACACACACTTCTATTATGAATGTGCAGCATGGAACAGAATGAAATGAAAAATTCATCTGTGGAATATATCTAGAAAAGTAAATCTGAATTAACCATAACATACAATAGTTTCATCCCATTCTTCATTGGTCATACTTCAGCAATACTCACTTGTGGGAGTACAAAAATTCATAATCTATCATACTGGACTGTATTCTTTTATCGATGATCAAATATCGTGTTGACTTCCTCTGTTGATCCTAAGTATTCTAAAACATAGTTGTTGAACTTAACTTTCTAATGAATGATGAGCACTGCTGGATATAATATGTTAACAAAAGAGCACTGTGAAGCAATCCCTCTGATTAGTACCTTTCAGCAGAGCACAGATCTAAGCTGTTGTGACAGCAGAGAATCAGTGGCTCGGCAGTAAAGTCTCATCATGAGTCATGATCAAAAGTCTAGATTTCATGTAGACAAGGTACATTCCAAGCTTTGGCAGAGACTGCACAATATCCCAAAGAGCTACTCTGCATCCTTCCTACTCCATAACTCTCGACAACATAGAGAAGCTAGCTTGGATTGACTGGAACTCCATTTTAAAGCAAAATGCCTCATTCTCTCTGCCAAACGGATAGGAAACTAGCCTTTCTTTTCATCACCTTATTTTATTTCTTGTTCTTTGATGGACAGGTGAATGATTGTCCTGCATGCTGTATGTTTCCTTTAAGGTGTCACTGTCACCTTTCCTAGCCCTGTCAATTGTAATTCTAACAAAGAACTAACTTTGTTAGTTCTTAACAAAGAACTAACAAAAGCTCCTGGCTGCACATCTCACAGCTTGCCAAAGAAATTGGCTCAGTTACTATTTAAGTACCTACACAAGGCTCCATTTAGTAAGGTATTGAGCATGTGCTTGACTGCAAACATGTGGCTTGTCTCATCAACTTAAAATCAGATTAACACTGTGACTTCAATAAAATACACAGAATATGAGGCAGAATGCCAGAACCAGGTGACATCACACCTCAATTGTTTCCAAATGGTAGAGCCTCAGCCTATACCTGAATTCATTGTTTTCTTGGGTAAATATCTATGAAAACATTTAACTTCCACTACTATAACTAAGACAAAGCAGTGGTTGGTTATGGATTGCTTGACAGTTGGATTGCAGAACCAGCTGCAAAACCCAATACGAATCAGACCCCAGCTGGCTGTGCTATATAAGGAACAATTATAAAAGTGGACATAATCTAGCCTTTAATTTTCTTAGCAAAATCTAGACAGCAGTACACACGACACCTTCATTGTTCCAAATCTGTATAAAAAAACTTTACGTATGTGATATTTATGAATGCCCATGCTGGTTTTCTTTACCTGCATCCAAGTGGGTAATGCTTCTGGCGAGAGAGGATCGGATTATTAAGTGAAAGCATTGGAGGGGGATTCTGTACATGCTTGAGAAAAATCTCTCTTTTTTACAGGTACTATTATAGCTTGTAGTGTAAACTGATGAACCTTTTACACACCAAGTATTAAGATATTTTATGAATATACATGCCAAAACTTACACATTCACACCTTTGAAAGAAACTACAAACATAAAACCACTCATACTTGCTGGACCTTGATCATTATGACAATGTACAGAAAACTGTATATTAGGTTTATTGCTGTTTAATGAGACAAATCTTAATATGGCAGTTAATAAATATTAAAGTTACCTACACAGAGCAGTCGCTGCCGGAAATACAAATCAGTCAGGCATTACACAGCCAATCTTTGTAATTTAAAATACACCACTGGCTGATTTAACACAGACAGTGTTGAAGTGTCAGCTTCAAAATCAGTCTAAAGCCAAAGGGAGACGAATGAAAGAAACCAGCTGAACATATGTGATACAAATAAGGAAGAATTTGGACAAATAATTCAAACACTTTGTCCTTTACATGTATTTATATATCATGTATCTAAGATTTGGGCATTAAATAAATTAAGAGTTCATTACTGTTAATAAACAGGTTATAAACATGGTATAGGTATCAATAAGGCATAATGAAGATTGAAACTATTATAGATGTTTATAATCATGGTTTTGACCTGCTGGAAACAATAACAGTTTATAAGAACACTAATTCTATGCAACATTTATTCCTCTCATTATAAAGCAAATGCCAATGCTATGGATCATAAAAGTAGAATGTAAGTATGCTTTTCATCCCTCTCACCTAGGGTGCATAGAATTAATCCCTCAATCCTTCTCCTCAGCCTTGAACACAGCTATTTCTCCCAAATGGAAAAATACTATGAAGCATGTACTGAAACATAATTCTGCAGTAATTTTTTTCTCGTTCACAAGTTGACTAAAATACACTGGGCTTTAAGCCACATTATTTTTTCTTTTTTTTTAGTGCATTATTCAAATCTTGCAGACTCAGAGAACATTCCTCCATGAATTTTCTGTGCACTCATCTGTTTAATTGGAATGTTCTACAAACCTTTTACATATTTAGAAGATATTTACTGTTTTAAACATCCTCATTTTTGAGAGAGTAGCATCGTCCTTTTTTCAGGTGGTGGAACAGAGGAACAAACAGGTTGTTTTCCAAGCAACTTTTCAGTTTGTTACTCAGAATACCTACAATTATATAGCTCTTTATATAATCAAAACACACTTTATAGTTGGCATTTTCAGTTGCATGTACTTAGCACTCAGAAATACAAAACTACAATTAGAGATGTTATGAATAATTTGATCTCAGGAAATTTTCCAGCAGCTGTGAAGGACACTGTGGCAAGTATATGAATAAAATACCAAACATTCAGCTACTTTAAATGGTCTCTTTTGCTTTATAAATATTCCCACTACTGAAGTGGATAGGGTGTGTAGGTTGTAGAGCTGTTAGCTGATAGCAGCTGCATTCTAGAACTAAAAAATCCTGGGTTATTGGCTATGGTAGCAATTAAAACTTTCTTTTACTCAGCATTATGTAATCCTTGCTCTTCATTCTACATCATATGTAACTTCCGATCCTATGTCCTGTTTTACATCACCTTTATCTCAAAAGCCCCTCTGACTTCATCTGTTCCCTTTACCCCAGGCTGTCTTCATCCTGGTTGCTCTTATTCCCCTGAACACCTGAGAAATGATCAACATGATCAAAGCAGATAATGTTGCTCATTCTCTTCAAAGATGGTAGAGAGCAAGCTCATCGACTCTGGGGAATGAGCAGTGGGAACAGAGTGTTGCCTCCCTCTCCCTTGCCCATCTTTGTTCTAGCTATCTAATTCCACCACCCCTTTTGAAGGCACTAAGATATTCCTCAGTGAAACACACACACAGGTTGTCATATGTATTTATTACCCAAATGGGTTAAATAACTTCAACTAAAGTAGCTGAAAAAAGAATTACAGAAACCTTCAGTCTGAAATGTTGAATATTCTGAATATTTACATCTGGAAATGAAAGTATATATTTTTTAATGGAAGTATCAGATAAATTTACATATGTCCCTTACTGCCACACCTCAAAAAGAAAAATAGATGAAGAAATAGATGATGATGGGGCAGATAATCATCCTTCAACAAGATCTGAATATTCCAGTTATGACTTGACTAGTTATGAGGAAGACTGTTCCACGAAACTAATGATCATCATCTTGTATATTTTTCAAAATATACTTGTGACTACATACAACACTTTAAAATGTATTATTTCGATTTCTCTATATAGTAATTAACTATTTAATGGACTTTAATTCCATTTAAAAACACAAACCTATGAATCTATCAATAAGCAGTAAAATTCAAAGTTATCATTCACTCAGTGCAAATTTACACATTCACTTTTTTCATCGATAAGAACTTTAAAGATGCATATCATAAGCAAAGTCTCTGTGGGCAAGTATGTAACATACTTTCTCAAGCCTACAACTAGTAAGGATAACACACTGAAAATTTTCTACTGGAACTAGTCATTAACTTTCATTCTGCCAAGATCTTCAGTTATGTTACAAATTTCTTTTGAACAGAAGCATCTGTAGTAGCCAACATCTATTGGGTTCAGAAAGACCATATATTTAAAACCTAAGTCATCTCCCACTACAGTTAAACTGTGTTTATTACTGACTCCAGCAGGAACAGAAATCTCAGTAAGTACCCAGAGAAGTGTCAATTTTTAGAGTAAAGGGATGAATGAATAACTGTATCAAGGAAAATGACTCTCAGACAGACAGATTAGAATCTGGTGAAAGAACAATCTGTATTAAAGCATGCATTTCATTTTCACTCACTCTACAAAGTGGAAAAGCATTTATTCTTTTGTATTACAATACTAATAGACATTTACAACTAATATAAAGACAGACAAGAAAATGTCATTTCAAGAACAGAGACTCTGAGATGATGTTTCATATTACTCTTACTCAACAGCTGCTTTGCAATGAAAGACTTTTTCCTTTCTAGTTTCACAAATGTTCATCTGTAAGAGACTTAGATATAATTATCTTCATTAAAGTTTAAAGTTTAGTCAAAACTCAATCTAGTTAGGATGCTGAAAATCACTAATAAATATTAAGATCTTTTCTATTAAAAAATCTTGACCCCTTCTCCTTTTGTAGGTTTTCTTCCCACTATATGTTTCTTCAATTAATTAAAAAAATAATTTTTTGGAAGGATGTTTGCTGCACAGAATTAGAATGTTCTACTAATTCGGTGCTTTTTTGAACCTTTTGAGCAAGAAACAAGGCTTATTTTCTTAGTGAAGATAAATTGAAGGATGAGAAGGTAATAGGTAACACTGCAAAGAGTTCTTCAAGAGCACAGAATGTGAAATGTAATTTTTATGCATCCCAGGTTCTTTTTTTCCTCCCAGAAATCTAAGGTTAGGGAACTATGTTTAAGACAGGCACATGAAAAAGCAACAAAAGAAGTGTGACAGAGCAAAGGCAATAAAGTGAGAAACAAGGTAAAAAATAAAAGTAAAGTTGCCATTTAACATTTTTATCCTAATAGTGACACCTACAATTTCCTTATTATTCATTGATTATGATGCCAAGCAAGACCAATTACAAGAAGCCAATATACCTCCTAAACAACTTAAACCTTAGCTAAAATTGCATTAAGATTTTTAGAAAGAAATGAAGTATTAATTTATGGATTTCCAGTGATGCAGAATGAAACATATATACAGGTGATTTGCTTGAAATGAAATTACCAGACTGCATGGAATACAGCAGTATGCTCATAGCCTGAATACATCTAGTTTCATCCTCCACCACCTGAACCTTCCAATGCCCCTGTCCAACCTTCAAGGGGGAAATGCCTGCAGTAGTTCAATATGGTTTATGCTGGCTTTAGAATGTTCTGTTATTACAACTTCTATTTTTTTTCCCAAATTCCAAGTACTAAGGAAAGGAAACATTATACATTAAATACAAAAAGACAGGCCAAACCTGAAATAAGAAAGCTTTGCCCAGAAGCCATGATCCATGGTGACTAACTCTCATTTATCATGTATCCCCTGTTGTGCTGGTTGGCTCTACAGCAGGAAAGCTCTGTAGTTCTTCACAGTTATGCCACTGTGATGGGATGCTTTCTAAGTTCACATTTCACAGCCAGAAATATCCACCTTCGTGAAAATTATTTCACTGAAGCAGTTCCAGAAAATGAAATGAAAGAAAATAAAGCAAAAATCACAAAGCCAATATATATCATATCTAGAAAAAAAAAACCACATGGATATAATTAAATGAGTTCAAAAGAAAATTTGACAGCAGTGTTAGGACTTTCACAGTGACAATAAAGACATTTAAAAGCTATTTATAATGTGGAATATTTTTCTTTTTTAAAACTTCTCTAGTTATATGTTTAACCAAAGAAAATTGCCAGTTAGTGTGCTAGTCTGTCTGAGATACAGATGACTTTTCTCATACTCTCAAAAGGTTTGAGCCTAAGAACTTTCTAATTTAATAGATTCTCTTATCAAATATACTGGTGATTTAAAGAAAGGTCACTGCAGAAGGTGAACAACAGCTGCTTTAGGAACACATAGCTGTTAATACCATTCAAATAACAGACATTTGTCTTTTTTACAGCAGTGATTTTTACCTAATATTGCTGTTGTAAGTCCTGTGGTTGCTATGGTCAAATACTACTTGGTGAACATTTTTTTTTTTTACTTTCAATTTATAAGCCTCTTTACTTATTCAGTAAACATAAACTGAATTATTTGATAAAGCAGTTTACCATTATGTCTAATTTAATTTAAAAAAAAAAATCCTTTTTTCTTAGCAATTTTTAATGTTAAAATTAAAGTCAAAATAGTTGTAAATTACTATTTTATTAAAAACTTGAAGCTGTCAAAATTAATTCTTTGCATCCTCTGTGCACTAATTTAATTAGGTTAGCACAGTGATCTCCAGAAGTAAGCCTTTTTAGTATTTAAAAAGGGCCAGAGTCTCAGGAAGTCTTTATTGAGCTCCTGTACAGTCTCTTCATTGTAACACTACACTAAAATCAATATATTTTACTTCTGGGAAATAAAAAAAAAATACAAAAGTGAAAAAGTCAACAGAAAAAGATTTGAGAGCCAAAAAGAACCAAAACAAAGACAAGCATATTTGAACAAAAAAGAATTTGTTAATATAAAATATATGTATCTATGAGTATCCATACAATACTCATCCATGAGTATTTACATAATTTAATTTAGTTTAAACAATTTTTTTTTTTAAAGGCAACTGGACATTTTTTCTTTTGTTATGTATTATTTTTTACGTGTATAACAATTCTGTCTACATTTGTGAATGCAAAGATGAGTCCTTCTGTCTGGGATCTCATGTGTGCGATTGCAACACCATTACTGCAGACACGCCTTCAGCCACATTTACATGGGAAACTGCTGGCTTCCATGTGAGAACACAGCTGTGTTGCACACAACCGCTGCTGCAGTGGGATAAGAGGCCACAGTCAGGACACCCACAACTGCAGTACAGACAAAATTGTGAAAATGGAAGAATCAGGCACCGTTGTAACCTAACATCATCCATACAAACCACAGGTAGAGAATCCATTTATTCTGATTGCCACTGGATGACTTTTTGAGGTAGTGGAAGAGCTGCACGGAGTTATACCTTGTAGAAAGAAGGCATTTTGACAACCTTAAGAAGTATTTAGAGCACTGCCCTAATGATTCCAGAAAACGTTATCATTAAAGTCAATCTGTTGGAAGGAAATTTATGATTTTCACAGATTTTTCAAAGATTTCTTTTTGGTTTTTAAAATGTTTTAGTGTTTTCAAATGGATGTCTGAATTTAAGCTATTTTTCTTTCAGAATTATTTTTATATTAAAGGATAGTTAAATAAAGCCAAAATCAAAATAAAATACACAGAGAGAAGTTATTGATAAAGACAAGTGATTTCTCTGTATTAAAAATTTATAAAAAAGACAGATTTCAAAACTTCAGCTGTTTCAGGATAGAAAAGTTGTATACAGAGTGCCCAATTCATGCTCCTTGTATTTTGAGACACTGGAAAACAGGACAGGGACAGACTTTGGTTCATTATGTGATCACCCATTGCTGGTGTTCTCAACTTCTAAACAACCTTGTTACTTTGCCTATTGCATGACTTGTTCTCTCTGGAGGTACTTGAAGAGTACTGAACTTTTCACTTGTACATATGTTAGCTGGATCCAGGCAAGCTTGTTCTGATTCACTTGCCAAGTATTTGGACTATCTTGCTTCTGAATGTGCAACAGGAATAAAACAAGACCCCTAAACTTCATACAGGGAGCTACTCAAAGATTTGGAAGAGAGCTATTTTGCAGGCCAAATCCTCAATATATGTAAATTTAAATTGGTTAAAATACCTGATTTCAAGAGAACTCTAGATATTCTGACTAGATATCAGCAACTCTGAAAGCATACCAACAAGCTGAAGATTAACTCCTTAATTATGCATAAGAGAAAAATGCAAGTTAATAGCATTCATATTTTGATGAGATTTTGCAACCAGATGCCATAGAAGACAACAGAAACCAGGACACAAATTTTCTATTTAATTTTTTGAACCAATGTTGAATTGAGAAATTCCTTTTTATGAACCCGGTATTATCCAACATGGAAAGTTACAAATCTCCCTGTTAAGACATACCAAACATAAGTAAACTGTAAATTACTCAGGCATAAAAGGTTATTATAAGAATTATACATACTTTGCTGATAACAGTGCCACACTGTTGGTATGGATTTATAATGCCATATTCCCTAGTTTACTAGTGACAAATCCTTTAGTCTTTTTCATTACACACAGCCAAATCTAACAGCCCCTGAGTGCAAAAGAATGCATGAAAGTTCACAAAGCCAATGATCTCTTCCTTTCGTGAAGATTTCAGAGCTGTGTATGATGCAGGCAAACATCATCAGGGAGCAGTGTGAAAAGCACTCTAACTGCTATTGTAACAACTATAATTGACTCTAATTCTACATGATGCACATAAATATCATGGGAAATTTCCAAAATTATACTCAGATCACTGTTAGTCACTTCACTGCATTCTTATACAAAATAGAATCTGATATTCAATTCCATTTTTATTTAGGGAACATATCAGTATGCTACATGCAATATCAGAAATTTTTTTGGTAATTGCTTTGCAATCATGGGTTAATTGTGATCTAGCTAGGTTACAGCCACTAGCAAATGGAACAGGAATTCAGCTGCCTCCAGGGATTTTATCTGCTTCCCAGTCTAGCAGAATACATCCAAAGAGATGATGGGGGGGAGGGGGGGGGAAATCAATTTGCAGTAAATTATTCCCTTATAAAGCTCACAAAACTCACTGAACACCGTGAGTAGAGTTGCTTTTTGAATAGGTGGACAATTCCTAATGGGCAAATCTCAGTGTGGCTGCAGGACACATGGTCAAGGAGGCAGCTGTGTACTTACTGAGTGTATTCAATGGTAAATATTTAGAGTACCAGCAATGCTACAATGTTGCCTTAAATATAACACCCAGCAGACTCCAAACAGACATTATTGGCTAGCTTCAATATTGAGTACGTAAACACATATAGAAGCTAGAGGCAACATCTTCTGTTTAGAGTTAGATAATTTCTCACAGGCCTTTCCTTATTCCCATTTCAACATTACATACCAAGAGGTTTACATAGCCAAAGGTGTATGTTTAAAAAAAAAAAAAAAATTTCTGCATGGGAAACACTGCCCAAATTTATTCATCAGACTTGGAAATCTGAAAATTCAGCCCACTACCAGAGGTATCTGCAAGTACACCTCCTGTAACGACAGAAAACTGCTCACTTCCACAAAGCACAAATGGCAGTAATGTTTATTTGAGCTCATCTGAATGACCTTAAAAGACTTTCTTCTGTTTTCTTAAATGGCATATTCTGAGAAAAATCACTCCAAAAAGACATGAAAAGGTCAATATAATACTTCAAATGGTGACGATAAGGAATCCAGGAATGTTTCTAAAACTTAGGCAAACCTTCAGACAGTAAGTACACATTTCAGACTGACTCAACTAACATCTAATAAAAAGTTAAAGACTTTAGAAAGTATCTAATGGGGTAGGGCAAGTACACCACAGGAAAAGTGCAAAACACAGGGCAGGGTGCTTCTTCAGCCAAGCACACTGCACTGTAGTAAAAATCCATTCTTTTGGAGAGCAGATGGTATTTCAGCATGGACCAATATGCAGCTCTGCTGATGGAAGTATTTTTGTGGGGTTTTTTTGTTGGTGGGTTTTTGGTTTAGTTTTAATTATTATTTTAAACCTTACTTCAGCTTTAAAGACTCCCACCAACAATCTTCTGAAGAACTGTGCTGTCTCAATGGGCTTCAAAATTACACTGAAAAAGGAAGAGAGCTCATTTTCTAGATGATGCCCACTCCCACACACCTGAAGTTAGGATAGTTAAGTATCACCAAAACGTTTGATCACATTCTGCTCCACATTTTTGTCAGATCTCCTCTGATTTTTGTCAGAGTAAACAGCCAGTGCATTGCCTGGGAGTCTGGTACAATATTTATTCGTGGTGCAGTGTTAAGGTATGCTGTCACACATGCAGATTCCAAGCCTGAAAGGCTTCTCATAGCCATTACACTGTTGTCCAACACCAGATGGGCCTCAAAAAACACTGAATATGTTCCAGTTAACTTTTCCTGACACAAAATTTTACTCGCACGCTTTTTTGCAAAGAAGAGGAGAAGGATTATAATTCCTCATTAGAAACATATAGATAAGTTTTAGTCTCCTGGTCACATAAAAATAGCTAATAGCTATTATTTCTTGGTGTTCTGGAGACCTCTAGGAATGTCTTTTGTGAGGGACAAAGCAAATATTCAGCTGACAGCTACCCAGTAGACTGGATATTTTAAAGGTCATCAACAAGACATTACAGGCTGTCATGAGAAGACTACTATTTTTGCAGTCATCAGTGCACTAGTGTTACAAAGACAAGACAAATATGAATGCAGAGGTTATGTAAAAAAATCCGTAAATGGCACCAACTGGAATAAACACAAAGCTAACCTGCCTTCAGTCATATTTAGGACTAGAATAGTGTTGAAATTGCAAAATCATTATTATTAGTGATATTTAAAATAACATTTCAAAATAAATTCTGTTTTTAAGAGGTTCCAAAAATTGAACAAAGCAACTACAAAAAACTAATGTGGTGCGAGCAATCTTCTTTAGAAAAAAAAAATGTTTTAAGAATCTTCTAGCAATAACCATGCAACATAATTGTATCAGTAAACGAAAAACAAACTTACAGTGATGTTGGCCACAAAATATGAACTTTCAGCTTGTCAAAATCTGTTTAAATGTTAGAACTTATTTCTATTCTGCTGTTTCTAATCCCAAATTTGTACTCTGGTTTTTTGCTGTGCTGTGTTTTGTCTGTAGGCATTGGTGTGATAACTGTAGGTATGAAAGAGATCTACAGTACTGAAAGTCTCTAGGAGCTGCATAATCTAGAAGATTGGTTATTAAGTCTCCAGTAACACTCAGTTTTATCCTGAAACCCTACTACTATATATAACTGTAGAAACATACTTGCAGATAAGGTTACCTTAAAAAAAGATCCTCGGAAACATGGGTTAGATAGGTCACCATGACTTTCTGTATTAAAATGCAAATACACACGTGTCTTCATGATGTATGCTATGAAAAAAAAAATGGCATCAAAAGTAGGATTTCTATTCAATGCTTCCCATACCTGCAGTATAATAAAGATAATAATACTGCCCTATGATTGATCATAGGCAGCTGTCAGACCACAGTACTCTGCTCTTTACCTACTCCTAACCCCAGACATTTTTCAGCTAGGATCCCTTCTTTCCTCTTAAGAGCCCTCATAACTAGATCTCCAGCACGCAGCTTCTCCAGTACCCCTGGTTATCTTCCCCAGCTACAGAAGTGTTTTCCATGGATTATGTATATCCTCTAACAATGTACTACCAAAAGAAAGTAAAAGGGCTGTGAAGAAAGTAAGAGGTAGCCAGAGATGGAGAGAAAAACAGCTGCATTTCCATTAGAGACATATTTAGTGGACAAAACCAAGACAATGTAAGTTAAATTTTAGGAAACTCCTCGGGCCACTTTTTAAAAATTAAACCATGTGCTTAAGACCTCATGGCTTGTATATCTTCCTTTACACTCATGAAAGTAAAGAAGTCTTAACAAGAAGACAGAACACAGGAAAAACAGTGGAAAGGAAGACTCAGAAAAGACATTCTCAATATTAGGGAATGCATATGTATTTTAATATGCATTGTACAAAACTCTGTTAGAACATTTCAAACATAATTCCACGTTCTTCCCTGAAAAATTTTTGTGCCAAGGCCACTAAATAAATTCAATCTGGTTAAAGACCCAAACCAATCCTTTTAGTCCTCTTTTATTTCAAATTATAATTTTCATTTTTTAGAGTACTTAATAAAATTATATTTTTCACCATATTCCACTCCTTCATCCTCCATGTGCATGCCTTTATGCTGCAACATCAAAGTGCTTTTGCAATTTTTTTCAATTATCCACCTTTAATTTGTCTTAGCATGCTGTACATTAAGTCAGTCCAAAACACATAATAACTTAGCATCTTTTTCTATTGTTCTGCATATCAAGAAAAAAAAAAAAGATTCCAGAGTGTAGGAGAAGAAGTATCTCACTGTGATGTCAGTGTTAGCATGATGCTGATAACTTTAACTGCAGATTTTTGTCTTGAACATTTAAAGAAAAGTTTACAGGCTTGCTGATATTCTAGAAGTGAGTTTTAAGCTGATAAGTATTTTTTTTTCTTAAAAATATCATTCCAAATAGGCTACTTCAATAATAATAAAATATTTTGCAGGAAGATAATCTGTTATGATTAAACTCTCTATACAAAATTTTCTTCTGTCATTTGTAGACAGGGATGTCTGCTCAGAAGCACAACAGAAATTTAGAGAACTGCCTTGTGGTTATATTCCAAGTAGACATGTGAATCTATTTCAGAAGATAGATATTTACTTCTTATACACTATGGTTAATTTTTTATGTTTTTGTGAACTTGACTTTGATAAAAAGATTTCTGGAGTCCCAAAGCCTGGAAAGTAGAAAGCCTGGTCAGATCAAAAAAGGGACCATTCAACATGACCCAAGTAGTGAGACTAATACAGCACTTGCAGCTTGAGTTTGCAGTTGGAAATCAATGTCTCACAGTAATCTCTGGAATTCTAAATCATACAGATATAGACTTCACTAAGTTCAAGTATGGTCAGCAAAGCAGTTGAGTCATCACATAGCAACACAAGCTCCATAATCCACTTGAAGAACCCACGTCGCTGTTGGCCTACATTATTTCCAGTGTATACCAATGAGATTATTTAAGGATGTTTTTATGTGTGAAGCAAGATCAGAGCTGCATTCATACTTTAACTTCTTATTTCTTCCTCCCTTTAAAAGTACCATCAACTTACAATAGGTCCTCTGGACATATCTAGCTACTTCTTGTACATTGTGACAAGAAAATTCTGAGTCATCACAAAAAGTCTTCAGTCCACAGAGCAGGCGGGTCAGATAGGTGGCTCGAGCTGAATTTGATTTCATATACATACACTTCTAGAGTAAGCTTATTTTCTCTCTCAGCCGGCTGAATGAACTACAAGTATTTATTTTTCTGATAGAAGACTGGTGAACAGTTTTTAAACATTTGTACTGGCCAAAGGATAAATCAAGAAATGAGTAAGACAAAAATGTTTGCTACAGTTGGTTTAATTTGAGATGTCCTATGCAAAAGTGAAGGAAAACTTTAAATATAAAACACATCTATTTTTAAAATAAGGGAACAGAGATGGTGGCAATGAAAGTAAATGAAAAATAGTTTTCTACAGTATGAAACTCTTCAAATATGTACCACCCTACAATATGCATGGAACTGCAGAGGCTGAGAACATTTTCCCTATAGGTATGGGTATTTTCATTCAGTTCTCAAGCACAGTTTTGCTATCAGACCTCACTCATTTAGGTTATGTTTTGCACTAATGACAAATTTTAATGGTTTACATTATGTGTAATTAAAACAGTGTTGATAAAGTCAAGGCATTCAAAGTAAAAGAAGACAGTAAGATTTATTTTAAGAAAGAATAAAACCATTGCAATCAAATGGCAATTATTTATTCAGTGCTACTGAGGATGGAAGAATGACTGCAAAGTCACTTCTGTTAATAACTTAAGGCTCCCATAGAGACAAACCCAATCAGTACAAAAATTACTTGCTTAATAATCATGTAGGCAACATATTATCATATTCCTTTTAAAAGTGCAGGACCCAGACAGGTTAATGAGGTAGTATGTTCAGGTATTTTTTTCCCTATTCCTACCCAACTACAATGCAATTTCACACCCTTCTTCCTCTTTCTGGATTTTCCCCTTCAAGCTCCAAGCATTAGAATTTTTTTCTATGGAGCTGGACCAACAAGCTCTTTTTTCTTCCACTAGTTCTGAATTTCATCTCATCTGCCAAGGTTGCAGAATGATGTGGAATAAATGAACACCTGCTCTTGAAAAGGAAGCTATCTGAAACGCCAGGCTTTGGCAAGATCAGTATAGAATACGCATGTCACACAGAAAATCTGTTACAATGGCCAGTTGCCAAGGCATTTGTTCCCAGTGAAGCACAGGTTAAAACTGCTGTCAATAATTTGTCTTTAAAAAGCAAAGAATAAAGTTGAACCCAGCCTAAGTGGGGAAAAAAAAAAAAACCACCCCACAACGTTCATAAATCTTACATTTGAAAAAAATTTGCAAATAAAATGTGAGGTCCTTCTTTCCTACTAGTTCTAAACAGCTAGAAATAACTCATTATTATTGATATATTGAGTAATGATTCAGTCAGAACTGAGTCATGAGTTCATTATTTGCCTTGGAAGAAAAAATTGGTCAACGTAATAAAACTGACTCTGATGGCAAAAATCTGGTACAAAACCTCCCTTAAAAACCTTACATTTTAGTGAAGTTAATAAAAAAAAAATGTATGCAAAGAAGTTGTGACTATTAAAATAATTTGTTGTGTTCTGGTAATGTGACAGAGGCTTCCTTGCCTATTTGAATAGATTTACCCCATGTAACACATTATTGGGTGTTATTATGAGATAAATTGTAAGGAAGCTTTGAAAAATCTCTTCATTCAGAAAAGTGCACTAAAGAATCATATTTTAAGATGTCAAATTCTCAAAAATTCCAAAATCAATCTCAGTCATGAAAGTATTAGGAGAATCAACAGCAGAAAAGTGATAATACCCGTTTTGATGTGTGTTAACCTTTCAAAAGTTCTAGAGGACCCAAAAATAACAATTATTTGAAAACTCAGTAAAAATGTCCAGAGAACTTAGGAGAATTTACTAGTCATTATCATATATATATATATATACTCTCATTTACTTATGTTCCTACATCAGTTCGCTGTTCCCCCTTTAAATAAGGAGTTCATGATCTGACCTTGTAGAACACAAAAGCCTAGAGAGGAAGAAGAAAGAAAAAAGGTGAAATTCAGTATGAGGGAGAAATATAGAGATGAAATTCAGTAGCAGTAACCCAGTATTATATTTCCATTCTCCATATTAAAAAAAAAAAAAAAAAACACCACACTTGTGTAGGAGTAATTTACCTATGACAAAATATAACACACATAGGCCATTACAAAACTACTGTAAATAAATTCATGGACCTGAATTCTGTTCTCTCAAGGAGCTGTAATTTACATATAATACAAGCTAAATCAACGTGTGCTGAATGTCAGTACACAACAAACTGACTAATCTTAAATTATCTGCTTTACATAAAGCATTCAGACAGTGAGTTCTTTTGCTGGGTCATTTCCTGATAGAGCACCAATAAATGTCTGCAGAAGCGTTAAGAATTATATGTGCTAAAAGTCAAAAGGTATTTCTGCAAATAATAATAGTGACCTAACAGCTTTAATGAGAGTGATATTTCCAAATTATGGGTTTCACTATGAGCAACAACTTAACTGTTTAATGGAAAAACATGTTTTGAGTCAATAAGGTAACTATTTTGCAGTTCCCAAAAGCTATGTTTATGAGCATATGCTGGCTTCAAAACCACGTGCAGTGTGTGCTTGGGAGTCTCATTTATAAAGGTTTAGATAGTTCATTCAGGTAGACTCTATTAGCCAAGACACTAAAAATTATATGCCAGGAAAATAAATGTCTATCTCAGAAAAAAAACAATAAGAAAAATAATTTCCACATATTTCACAAAAAAATAAAAATTATAACATATCTAAAAGAAAATGTAAGAATGGCTAAAGTAAAAAAAAGGTATCTCTAAGAAACAATTCACTGAACAAAGGAGTGAAAAGACAAATTCATCAGGTAAGTATAACAGAGCCACGCTAACTCGCTCCTCTACTTCTGGGGAAATTTCGTCCTCATATCATTTATGAAATTTCTTCTGGCTTGGCACTTGTTTAAAGAGAGCATCTTCTCAGTCAGCATCTTTCAGAAATGCAGCTGTCTTAGAAGTTTGGAAAGAATACAATCTCCTGGGACGATAGAGTATTAAATTTTGTTTTGAAGACATCAAAAGGATAAGCATTATTTTTTTTTTTTTTTTAATAAAGGACAGTCTTAAATAAAACAATACCTTTCTTCCAAAGATAGTATCAATTTTTGGTTTTCTTTAGCTGAACATGGAAGACTCTTAAGGGTTGCTTTTTTCCTTGCATTTGGCATATTTACGACTGCATTATGGGCTTAGCTAACCATTGTATTGTCTTCAGGCAAGGGTCTGATATTAAAGCTTTAGCAAAATTCCAACAAATCTTATATTTTCTCTTTTTTTTGTTTTTGCTTTCCTATCCATAGCTATAAAAGCAAAAAGTAGTTTTTGTGCTAGTTTTTTCCATCTTTTCATGCAATTAAAAGAAATGCAGTCATCTACCAAACTAGCATGGTATATGGGTTATTTCCAGTGCTAGCCTACTAGTGTCACTGAGCTGTGATGTTCTGCTAGATGTCATGAGGCAAGTATAGAAGGAGTCATGCATGCTAAATTTCCCATCCTCTCCCACTTTGTTCGTTTGTTTGTTTGTTATAACCCAGAATGGAACAGCAGTATATATTGGGTATAGCATGTTTGACATCTGGAGATTTTAATTTCTATCACATGATACAAAAAGAGTCCTCCAAGTCATCTAGGCTATTTCCTACCATTACAGACAAACCAGTCATAGCCATCACACCTGTATCAACTTTCTGGTAGGTTGATCATGTAACCCCTTGCCAATGGCTATTCCCTCAATTCCCTTTAAAAAGACTTGAGTTGGATTAGCTTTCCAGCACATTCTCATCTAACAAGCATCATTGTCATCTACTCATCTAACAGCCAACAAAGGTATATCCTTTCTTCTTGCTTCCAGTTCAAGAAGGTAAAAGAAGAGAGGAAAATTCTCCAAAAGTGGAGAAGCTTCTAGGAATAAACCAGGAATAATTGTGGAAAACAAATCTTCAATTTAAAAAATATCAAGAGAAACTAAGACCCAAGAATTACATTTATCCACAAGCACAATGAAGTACATATTTGTTTGAAAGTCTGGATCTGGTTATAGGTCTGTCACCATAGACAGACACACCAATTATGTGTTACATTATTTATTATAAATATTTATTTCTTGTTAAATATAAAAAATTACTTTTAAAGTCCTGGTTCCAATCTCTGTCCTATCTCTTACTGCTGAAAAATCTCAGAAGTGATATCATTTCATGAGCTATATGAAATTTAAGACACATCTGACATATTGTGTAGTAACAAATTGAAATATGAAACCCTTGTGAAAAACACATCAGGAAGATGACAAAAAAGCTAGGGAGAGAACATATAGTTTGTTCTCCCACTTCATATGACAATGTCATCACTAGACATTTACCAAGAGTATATGAGTCACTAAACAAATTTTCAGGTTTGAAGCATTTCTGTGAGCTCATAAATATTTTCACTTGCCAGCATTTCTACATCCAGAAATAGAGGACATTACTGGTCTGAAAATTGGGAGTCCAAAATCTTAAAAATCAACAATAAAACACAACATTTGTGGTTACTACCCTAATCAAAAACATATTCCTTGAAATTCAGGAAAACATTTTTATGTTAATAATTTAATTTATACACACAGCCAGAGAAGTTAAATAAGTGATTCTACAGCACATTTCAACATAACAGCAATACAATTTCCCTGATTTTAAAATGCTCAAGAGTGTTCTGTAGGAATATAATTTCTTCTAGTTAAGCAAGAATTAAGCTAATGCTTGAAAGGTCATTCTTTTCTGTTACTCCTTAATTTAAGTCATTGTCACAATAAAACAAACTGCAGAATGACATTTGAGGTGCCAGAATGTTACTCCACAGGGTTGGTTCCAAATATCTGTAAGCTTTGAAAGTATTTTGAAGAGGACCAGAGAGTGGAAAGCTCTTTTTTCCATAGCTGGAGTGTCATAAATATCTTCCTGACACCTGATTCTTGACTTGACAAAGCTCTCTTTCTGCATCAACTGCCCCATAAGACAGGATTAGAGGTATAAACTGAAAGAAACAAGAACTCATCCATCTTCACTTCCAAATGCTATATCCCTAATTGCTGTAGCCACTAATACCAGTATTAACCTACTGCATTCAGTGAGGTAACACAGACAAAAGCCAGGTTATTTTCTTATTTTAAATTTTGTTTATTTTCAAGACTAAATCTTATCAATATTTATCTAGCAGAACTCAGAGAGGTCCTCACAATTGCCTGAGCTGATGAAAAAAAAAAAAAAATTCTAAAACACCCCACCATCACGTTATTTTCCCAAGGTAGGCATACTGCAATAGATGATATCAAAAGTGGTATAGCTTCCAACGTCTCTTGAAAGACCCAGGGTGCAACAACTGAAACTTTAGCAATAGCTTTGTTTGGAAAAAAAAAAATAAATACACATTAAATGCAAGGCGAGATCTGGAACCTGCAATCATTTCCAGGGGAATTTTCAGAAGGTCAAAGTGCAGACAATTTCACTCGAACAGTCCAAGGAAATGGTCCAATGGAAGAGCTGCTTTATTAAGCTCTCTCTACAGCTGCAACCTAGAAAAAGGCTTCAATACAAAGGAGAATTCTTTCCCAGCTGTACTCTCATTTCAAATGGGAAATCTGCTGGTAAAATAATGCAAAAATGTGTTGAAAAATGCTGAATGAGGAGAAAACCTAACCATCTATTGTTTTAACAGAAGAAGGAGAAACAGAATCCTTCAAGATGAAGAAAGAGCGTGGGCTCTGTTGGTAATACACACAACTCTGATACCTACTGACTTTCTAGGAAGTATAGAACTCTGTCAAAACCACAATAGTACAAGAACGGCATGGCTTTGCTCAGGGTTACTTGCACCTCAGGGTACTTAAAAAAAGGTTTTTAGCAGGAGGAATACATGCTAAAACAAAGTTATGCTATGCACATTTCTTGAGGCTGAAGACTTCAGGCTTCACTGTAAAATATAATAAACGACAATACTACCTTCTCTATAGCAAATACGCAGTAGGACTTGAGAAAAAAAGCTCCTGAACAGTCAGAAAAACATCCATTTATTTCTTCAACTGTAAGACAACTGTAATATTTTGAACTGTTTTGATCTGAGGATTTTGAAACATTTTTTGATCCAAAAGGCATCCAATTAGCATCAAACTCCTTCATTTACTGCCCCATTCATTTCTACCTAAATTCACACATTGCCGATCAGCCAATTTTGCTTGAATCTTTTTATACTGATAGAATGCCAGGTGAATGCCGAAATGCCCCTTCCATTAACTGAAAATTGTAGCTATGGGAAAGAGCCCCATATCATAAAGAACTCATGACTCAAGGTCGTTTTCTTCTAGACACGTTTCATGCTGAAAACAAACTTCAGGGAAGCAATAGCATTAAGGTCTCTCTAAATACTGAGAAACAGAGAACAGAGTCAAATGAAACCAGAATATTTAGCTACTTGGTGTCAGTTGCTTCAGCTTCATTTGCAGCATCAACTCTTCATATATTTGGTATAATTATACCTCCACAAGTTTTTTAATGGAAATAGAACTTTAAAGAAGCTTCAGAGAATATCAGGTAATAATGCAGATACCGCTAACACTCAGTTTTTCCTGAACGTGCTGGTTCCCTCTTGTGCCTGTCTGCCATGTGGCATAGCATGCAATGAAGTCTGTAGGAAAGCAAAACAAAACAAAATCCCTCACCAAAACAAACCTTCCAAAGACTTTATAAATCTTTTGTTCACTAGAGACCACCACAGATAGTGGCAATGAGGAAGAACAAAATTGTAATCAGTAAACTTGAGGATTATTTTGGGTTTTATTTTGTATTCAGGAATTTGCCTAGTAATGATAGGTGTTTTATTGTCCCACAGATGTGAACAGTCATTATACTTACAGAAATTAGCCATGATCATATTCATTTAATTTCAACTGCCTTTGCAAATGTCAAGCTGAGATTGAAACTGAAAATATAGAATCTCTTTTATATCTAGCATTAATGAAGAGAAAGAAACATCAGAAACATCTCTCTATACTATACGGATTTAGTAATTAATTTATGAAAGAGAAATTCGATGGAAAACTACTTAAGTACTATTACTCATATCAATAAAAGTAGAAGACAATGCAGGTTAAGCATCAGTCTTTCTGTCAATGAACACCAAACTAAGCATAATTCGGAAAAATTCTGGATGATTGTTAAAATAATTTTATTCATTTTTCACGTTAATTTATTCAAATACATCATCCTCCAATGTTTGATATATAAAAAAAATCAGAAGCAGTAGTTACTACCTTCATATAAAATTTCTTAATGACAAAATTCATAGACAAGCTGCAACTACCGCAGCTTTATGCCTGAAATCATTTGACTGGGTTCACTTCAGCTGTCACCAGGGATGTGACCAGAATACTGATTCTCTTTAACACAACCTATTTGTACGAGCTCTTCCTGCAAGAATATCTTTTTCTTGAAATTTAGAATTCAGAAGCGTGTGATAGTAGAGTGGTTAAAAAACAAATAAACAACAAAAAAAAACCCCACCACAACCCACACACAAAACAAACAAAGCTTGTGAATAAATAGGAGATTCCTAATGAAAGAGTGACTATCAAAAACACTGGCAAAGATCTTATGCGCGCGATGTCTGTGGGCTCTTCTGTGTAACTCTTTGGACAACAGCTATCTCTCTAACGCACCAAAGCATCTATAAATGCACATTATAAATGCACGTTGTCAAACACACAAGCATACGCGGTTACAAAAGTCACAAAGGATGTCTGTACCACATAAAGACTGCATCTGAGATAAATTAAGATTGCTTTCTCTAAGTCAATGAAATACATTAACACACAGCCAGTGTTTTATTCAGCATTCATACTTCTCACATAATATGAAAAGAGAAGCCCCACCATTCTACTTACCAGCACATTTTGTATTTATAACAAACTACAAAACAGAGTTGTGCTTTTTTGATTATTCTTACAAACTATGTAAAACTCTCATAGTTTCTTCACTAACTACAGCTTAACATGTTGAAAGAAGAAAAAAAAAAAAAGAAATTATTGTTTGATAATACTGTGAACTATCTTCACTACTTCCCAGGCCAGAGGTGTTGAATGTTTGTATTTCTGCACTAAAGTATTTCAGAGCTTCAAGACAGTACACAGCATGTTATCAATGAGATGATTAATGGGAATTAATTGCTGCATAGTCCATTAATGAAGGCAAAACTGTCCTTAAACTTCCATATGAATGTATTAAAAGTTATATATCACCACCTACTTTTCAGACACTATTATACCTGTAGGCTGAAGCTCAGAGGAACTTTAGGAGGGCTGAAGGTCCTTCTACTGACCACAGACACCATCCAGCTCTAGGGAAAGGCAGAGATGCAGCAAACAACATGAGACAGGGTCAGTCTGCAAGAGGTACAAGTGCAGATATCTCAGGAGTTATCAGCACCCGTTATACACAAAAAAAACCCTTCCAGCTTAAACAGAATACTGACAGGTGGTAGATAATGGGGGGGGCGGGGAGCAGGGAGGGAGGCAGGCGTGTAGGAAGGTTGAATGTCAGGAATTGAATTTTTGAACTGTCAAGAAGTTTGCTATTTGCCAGCTGCAACAAGTACAGTCTGACTGTAAATTTTTACGATCAGATGGCCTAAATGTGGCATCTCCCAAATCAGGCATAAGACAAAACCACAAATTAGGATGCTGATCCCACATTGTACTTCTGCAACCTGGCTGCTTAAATTGGGAAGTCTGGGGCCTTGGGGTTGTAGAAAGGAGGACAGAAAGAAGAGATCCTGAAGAAAAGGTGGTGAAGGTCCTGTCTGGAGGAAAGTGGGAGAAGATAGAGGAGATGGGCCAGCTGGAGTTACAGTTATCCAGGGGCCTTGGCTAACAATACCCAAGATGGGTAAGTACAAGCCAGAACAGGAACCAATGCAACCTTTTGCCCAAACATCCTATGCCAGCAGCAATCTCTGTGCAGGGAAACGCATCTACTGAATACTGCGTTGGGACAATGGGAACGGGACTGTGTGAGTGAGAGTGTGAGATAATCAAGTGGGGGAAAAGCTCTAGTTTGTTGGTTTTTAAATAAATCCTGATATACAAATCGACCATGGGTTGTTGAGAGCACCTTAAAAAATGATATATTTTATAATTATGGCATCAACAGTATATCTGTATATTGTTTTCACGTAAATGAATGCATATTTTTAAATGAAAGTAATTTCAACCACAAAACGCATGTACTCTGCTTGAATTACAAATGGACATAACGAGAATTTTTAAATCATAGGAAAAAAGCCCTAAGGTTTTTCTCTCTTACAAACCAGAGGCTCTACTAAAGTTAATATTAAGCTGTATTTTAGTCCCATACTACAGTAACTGTTTTCTCCTTACCAATCTTCCCTTTACGCACACATTTCAACTTGAAACAAGACAGCAACAACAGAACTTTGGGGAAAAAATTCAGATCTGAGCCTTATCAGGATTCTGCTCAAGTCCAACAATAGTTGCTCTGCCTTCCTGCTCCTGATTTGCAGATTTTCACAGCTGCAGGAGCTAAGAAGAGCATAGGAATCTGCAATATACTGCCAGAAGGTATTGAGAGCCTTCTGGAAAGAACTGGCACATGCTTCCTGAGATCATGGTTAGGAAAGACAATTTTATTTCCAGTGTTTCTGGTACTGGGAGAGTAGGTCTGTCCACTTTCTGCTACAACAATCAATAGTCACCACAGCCAAGGCTGTTGGTTATCGGCGTTTAAAAAATCTCTGCCTAAATGACTATTGCTTCTTTGCTATCTCACATGTCCACTCTCTTGCTGCTGAGTCCCTGCAGGCACTCCAAAAACTCTCCAAACAGAAGTAACAGAGAAACTCCTAATAATCTATTTCCTTTTGGGAATATTTTTACTGGATGAGCCTGGGGACAAAATATATGCCAGCGAAGAGACCCGGTAGATAGCAGTCTGTTCATTTCACCTTTTATTCTGCTCAGTTACCACCTCCTCACTCAGCTCAAACTGCCGCAAATCTAACAGGTGACCACAGATTACAGGTATTGACACGATGGGTTTTGCTCAGACCCAGGTGCAAAAGACTATCTGCCTCCCTGTAGATGCTTGCATAACTGACGCTTCAAAATGTTCCTTGACAAAAGTAACAAACACCACACCAAAAACCACAGAGACGGCTATTACTCAAATTCAGAATTTAGAGCGAAGACACAAGATTTAAATAAAGTTAAAGTTCGATCATGGATAATACTATATAAAATTCCAGTCACAAAAAACTTATTTCAGTCCTAAAAAAGGCTTTCACTTTCAATACATATCACAATTGGTGAAATCGAGGATATGCAATATATTTTGAGTGACTCTAGCACTGCAATTAACAGAACTTTCTCATTGTTTTTACAGATTAGATAAATTATCTTCTAAATTTAGATGGGCCAAAAATCCCATTTAAGATTATGAAAGACTGTGAACATCATCTAAATATATAGATAGCAATTTGGTAAAAATACAGTTTATAACCTCTGGCCATAAATCCTGGACCAACATCCACTTTGCTGAGGTTTGTCTGCATACACAAAAACCGAAGACTTTGGTAAACTCTTCCATGCTGTGAACCTCTGTCAAATGCACAAATTAGTCCCCATTTGCTCTTTCGGAATGAATTTGCCTCAGGGAACAGGAAGGCAAATTTTCAGAGGCAAAGGTTTCATTTCTCTGCGACTCGCTTGGAGGTTCAGTCCAACCAATAAGGCAATATGGGAATTGTATCTGCCAGACCTTTTCAAGAAACCAGTTGTATTCTGTGTGTACCCCTGGGGTTGGCACTGTGTTTCCATCTCATTCTAAATTCAGATTACCAACAAATCTGCTGGTCGATATCCCAAACATTTTGGGAAGGATCCAGGACACCCCTTTGTCAATGTCAACTTTGTGAGGCTGGTGACATGGATTTCCCACATGATGGAGACTGCACACAATCCAGTAAAACCAGACCTTTTTAGAGAGAAATTTCAATTAAGTTACCAGGCAGCCAATTCTGCAGGTATTTTCAAGAACAGATATTACAAAAAGGCAGCTGTTTTGTCCTTGAGGCTGCCCTGATGGCCCCCCTGCATGAGGCGAGCTTTGATGCATCCAGGAGAAATCACACTGTGCTGCAACTCCATGTTCTTGACAGCTGATAGCCACGTAATTAAGAGCCAACAGTGATGCATCATGTGGTTGGAATAAACTGGAAATTCCTTCTGCCTTACATAAAGCTTATATAAATGTAAGTTACAGGATCTATTTTTTCTAGAAGACCATCTGAAACCATTAGTGGTCTGCAGTAGCATTGCAGCACATTGGAATTTTAAGCTATTAGGTATACACATGGCAAAATCCACCTAAGCTCTCCTGTATCATCGGTGCACAGCTAACTTAAACCTGGGTGTGTTCCTATCAAGTTACTTCATGAGAAGCCATTGGAATCAGATGGAAATCCAGCTAATCATTAAGGTCTGAGGTATGTAACATGCAAAATATTAGTGGAGTGTCAGAAATAAATAGGTATCTTTGACTCCCCCATTCAGGGATTAACCTCTGAGAGATAAATTGCTTTCTATAAACTGCCAAGTGAATTTACAACAGAGAAAATAAAAGGACATCTATTCAGACAGTATTTCATGATCTTTGTAGGGTTACAAGGAAAGCAAGAAAGTAAGGCAAAGCAAAATTTCAATTCTTGAAGAGCCTTAATTCTTCCAAAACAAAGTTAAAAATAAATCCATTGCTGAGCATCAATTATAAATATTTTTTTTAGGCCAAATTTCTCTGATTGCTGAGCAAGTCAGTAAGTAACAGCAGTGTTTTGTGACGTCTGTTTCTGCTACCTAGAATTCTTCTGCTGACATTTTTAATCAGTACACTTGGCAATCTATCATGCACACAAAAAAAATACTTCTTTACATATCTGGGAGGTAATAATTAGTCTTGTGAAAGTGATGTAATAATTATCTTTTTTTTTTAACAGAGCAGCACTACCTACAGATGCATATGCTTAAAAAGACCCATGTCAAAAAAATTTTAGAACCTAAAATACATACCAGAGAAAAAGTTACCAAAACTATAGGTCTATTTTACATAATTAGTCATCCAGGAGGACAAGGTTGTTCTGTGTCACTGGAAAATGAGGTCCATTAAGGGGAAAAAAGAGATTTTATAAATATATATATATTT